>NW_027489556.1:10000-15000 GCF_050948215.1 Halictus rubicundus
TCTTATAGATACCGAACGGCCGGCCGGGACGCCGGCGCCGCGCGGTCAATAGCACGCGCGCTTATGGCCGCAAACCGCCGCGGCAACAGACCTCCCGGCGGGGCTGTTGGAACTTAGAGCGAAAAAAGTATAAAAATTTTTTTCACAAAATATAATAAATTTTAACATTTCTATATTATTTTACACAAAATAACCAACTTTTCATAATTCACCGAACTTTGAAAATTTTTCTAAGTCCCACAAATAAGAGGAAAATTTTTAAGTATCGGTCCTAGACGATTTTCGACGTGATATCACTGTAATATAGACGGTTTCTAACAATATGTATCATAACACCAAACTCGCTACAATTATTATTTATCGAGTTATTAGCAAATAATGGACGGATGTGCTACTCCGTCGGACGTTCGACGAAAATTTTTCTAAGTCCCACCGCCAAGAGGAAACTTTTTCCCTATCGGTCCTAGACGATTTTCGACGTGATATCACTGTAATATAGACGGTTTCTAACAATATATATCATAACACCAAACTCGCTACAATTATTATTTATCGAGTTATTAGCAAATAATGGACGGATGTGCTACTCCGTCGACAAAACTCTGGAAATTTTTCTAAGTCCCACCGCTAAGAGGAAACTTTTTCCGTATCGGTCCTAGACGATTTTCGACGTGATATCACTGTAATATAGACGGTTTCTAACAATATATGTCATAACACCAAACTCGCTACAATTATTATTTATCGAGTTATTAGCAAATAATGGACGGATGTGCTACTCCGTCGACAAAACTCTGGAAATTTTTCTAAGTCCCACCGCTAAGAGGAAACTTTTTCCGTATCGGTCCTAGACGATTTTCGACGTGATATCACTGTAATATAGACGGTTTCTAACAATATGTATCATAACACCAAACTCGCTACAATTATTATTTATCGAGTTATTAGCAAATAATGGACGGATGTGCTACTCCGTCGACAAAACTCTGGAAATTTTTCTAAGTCCCACCGCCAAGAGGAAACTTTTTCCCTATCGGTCCTAGACGATTTTCGACGTGATATCACTGTAATATAGACGGTTTCTAACAATATATATCATAACACCAAACTCGCTACAATTATTATTTATCGAGTTATTAGCAAATAATGGACGGATGTGCTACTCCGTCGACAAAACTCTGGAAATTTTTCTAAGTCCCACCGCCAAGAGGAAACTTTTTCCCTATCGGTCCTAGACGATTTTCGACGTGATATCACTGTAATATAGACGGTTTCTAACAATATATATCATAACACCAAACTCGCTACAATTATTATTTATCGAGTTATTAGCAAATAATGGACGGATGTGCTACTCCGTCGGACGTTCGACGAAAATTTTTCTAAGTCCCACCGCCAAGAGGAAACTTTTTCCCTATCGGTCCTAGACGATTTTCGACGTGATATCACTGTAATATAGACGGTTTCTAACAATATATATCATAACACCAAACTCGCTACAATTATTATTTATCGAGTTATTAGCAAATAATGGACGGATGTGCTACTCCGTCGACAAAACTCTGGAAATTTTTCTAAGTCCCACCGCCAAGAGGAAACTTTTTCCCTATCGGTCCTAGACGATTTTCGACGTGATATCACTGTAATATAGACGGTTTCTAACAATATATATCATAACACCAAACTCGCTACAATTATTATTTATCGAGTTATTAGCAAATAATGGACGGATGTGCTACTCCGTCGACAAAACTCTGGAAATTTTTCTAAGTCCCACCGCCAAGAGGAAACTTTTTCCCTATCGGTCCTAGACGATTTTCGACGTGATATCACTGTAATATAGACGGTTTCTAACAATATATATCATAACACCAAACTCGCTACAATTATTATTTATCGAGTTATTAGCAAATAATGGACGGATGTGCTACTCCGTCGGACGTTCGACGAAAATTTTTCTAAGTCCCACCGCCAAGAGGAAACTTTTTCCCTATCGGTCCTAGACGATTTTCGACGTGATATCACTGTAATATAGACGGTTTCTAACAATATATATCATAACACCAAACTCGCTACAATTATTATTTATCGAGTTATTAGCAAATAATGGACGGATGTGCTACTCCGTCGACAAAACTCTGGAAATTTTTCCAAGTCCCACCGCCAAGAGGAAACTTTTTCCCTATCGGTCCTAGACGATTTTCGACGTGATATCACTGTAATATAGACGGTTTCTAACAATATATATCATAACACCAAACTCGCTACAATTATTATTTATCGAGTTATTAGCAAATAATGGACGGATGTGCTACTCCGTCGGACGTTCGACGAAAATTTTTCTAAGTCCCACCGCCAAGAGGAAACTTTTTCCCTATCGGTCCTAGACGATTTTCGACGTGATATCACTGTAATATAGACGGTTTCTAACAATATATATCATAACACCAAACTCGCTACAATTATTATTTATCGAGTTATTAGCAAATAATGGACGGATGTGCTACTCCGTCGACAAAACTCTGGAAATTTTTCTAAGTCCCACCGCCAAGAGGAAACTTTTTCCCTATCGGTCCTAGACGATTTTCGACGTGATATCACTGTAATATAGACGGTTTCTAACAATATATATCATAACACCAAACTCGCTACAATTATTATTTATCGAGTTATTAGCAAATAATGGACGGATGTACTACTCCGTCGGACGTTCGACGAAAATTTTTCTAAGTCCCACCGCTAAGAGGAAACTTTTTCCGTATCGGTCCTAGACGATTTTCGACGTGATATCACTGTAATATAGACGGTTTCTAACAATATATATCATAACACCAAACTCGCTACAATTATTATTTATCGAGTTATTAGCAAATAATGGACGGATGTACTACTCCGTCGGACGTTCGACGAAAATTTTTCTAAGTCCCACCGCTAAGAGGAAACTTTTTCCCTATCGGTCCTAGACGATTTTCGACGTGATATCACTGTAATATAGACGGTTTCTAACAATATATATCATAACACCAAACTCGCTACAATTATTATTTATCGAGTTATTAGCAAATAATGGACGGATGTGCTACTCCGTCGACAAAACTCTGGAAATTTTTCTAAGTCCCACCGCTAAGAGGAAACTTTTTCCGTATCGGTCCTAGACGATTTTCGACGTGATATCACTGTAATATAGACGGTTTCTAACAATATATATCATAACACCAAACTCGCTACAATTATTATTTATCGAGTTATTAGCAAATAATGGACGGATGTACTACTCCGTCGGACGTTCGACGAAAATTTTTCTAAGTCCCACCGCTAAGAGGAAACTTTTTCCCTATCGGTCCTAGACGATTTTCGACGTGATATCACTGTAATATAGACGGTTTCTAACAATATATATCATAACACCAAACTCGCTACAATTATTATTTATCGAGTTATTAGCAAATAATGGACGGATGTGCTACTCCGTCGACAAAACTCTGGAAATTTTTCTAAGTCCCACCGCTAAGAGGAAACTTTTTCCGTATCGGTCCTAGACGATTTTCGACGTGATATCACTGTAATATAGACGGTTTCTAACAATATATATCATAACACCAAACTCGCTACAATTATTATTTATCGAGTTATTAGCAAATAATGGACGGATGTGCTACTCCGTCGACAAAACTCTGGAAATTTTTCTAAGTCCCACCGCTAAGAGGAAACTTTTTCCGTATCGGTCCTAGACGATTTTCGACGTGATATCACTGTAATATAGACGGTTTCTAACAATATATATCATAACACCAAACTCGCTACAATTATTATTTATCGAGTTATTAGCAAATAATGGACGGATGTACTACTCCGTCGGACGTTCGACGAAAATTTTTCTAAGTCCCACCGCTAAGAGGAAACTTTTTCCCTATCGGTCCTAGACGATTTTCGACGTGATATCACTGTAATATAGACGGTTTCTAACAATATATATCATAACACCAAACTCGCTACAATTATTATTTATCGAGTTATTAGCAAATAATGGACTTGAGTAGGGTGACACCCGGCCGTACTACATTCTGTTCTACAAATTGCACGGGTAAACGGCGGTTGGAAATGATGCTCCGTATTGTTAGTTAGTGTATCCCCGAAGGTCTATGCGTACCGCAGCGTTGGATTGACGAGGTTCCCTCTGTCTCTATCTTTTTTTTTCTCTACGATAGCATGTATCGCGTTGACAAACGACTAGGAAGCGTGTTTACCGAGTTATTAGCGATCCGAGTGACACCCGGCCGTACTACATTCTGTTCTACAAATTGCACGGGTAAACGGCGGTTGGAAATGATGCTCCGTATTGTTAGTTAGTGTATCCCCGAAGGTCTATGCGTACCGCAGCGTTGGATTGACGAGATTCCTTCTGTCTCTATCTTTTTTTTTCTCTACGATAGCATGTATCGCGATGACAAACGACTAGGAAGCGTGTTTACCGAGTTATTAGCGATCCGAGTGACACCCGGCCGTACTACATTCTGTTCTACAAATTGCACGGGTAAACGGCGGTTGGAAATGATGCTCCGTATTGTTAGTTAGTGTATCCCCGAAGGTCTATGCGTACCGCAGCGTTGGATTGACGAGATTCCTTCTGTCCCTATCTTTTTTTTTCTCTACGATAGCATGTATCGCGATGACAAACGACTAGGAAGCGTGTTTACCGAGTTATTAGCGATCCGAGTGACACCCGATCGTACTACATTCTGTTCTACCAGGTTCACGGGTACCAGCGGCGTAGTGTTTTGAAAAAAAAAATAAAAAAAATAATAAAAGGAACAGTATACTTCAAAGTACCAGCGGCGTATTGTTTTGAAATTCATACGCATTGTCAAAGTAGCAGCGGCGTAGTGCTTTGAAAAAAAATAAAAAAAAATAATAAAAAGAGCAGTATATTTCAAAGTACCAGCGGCGTAGTGCTTTGAAAAAAAAATAAAAAAAAATATTGAAAGGAACAGTATATTTCA
>NW_027489556.1:20000-22500 GCF_050948215.1 Halictus rubicundus
CACAAATGCGTGAGTTTGACCACGGTTAGATCCCGGTTTATGACAACTGTTGCCGCCATAGGTTGGTCTCCTTCCGTGTGCACTCCCGCTGAGCCCAGTCCGGGCAATTTGCCCCGCCAGCTGTACGGCTCTTGTGCTAGTAACACATCGGGTCTCCTGGTATGCAGCAAAGAAATGATTTCGTCGGTCACGACCCGAGAGCGCTGCATATTATGCTGCACAACTCGAATCTGCCTCTGAGATCGTCTATCTTCGGTGTGTCTAACCATAATTGGTTCGAGCTACTACTTGCTGTAACGCGACCTGATAGGACTCGCACAGCTTGTCTCTCGACTTATGATCGTGCGGCTTGCCTCGATCCTTACAATTAGAGCAGACGGGTCCGCTCTTCTTGTTTTTGCACGAGGCAAAGGTATGCCCCGATTGGGCGCAGTGACCGCATACATCTTCTTTATGCTTGCATCGTTTGGCCGTGTGGCCGAACTTCTGGCACTTGAAGCACCGAGTCACCGAGACGTAGTCCTGTACACGACAGCACGACCAGCCCATGTATACTCGGCCTTCCCCACTTTTCAGCCGCCGGCGAACCTGCGGACTGACTTCGATGACCCAGTTGGCCGCCTCCCTGCCCTTGGGACCGACTTGAAAGCCGACCTTCAGGTTAGAGGCAAACTCTTTCTGGGTCATCTCTGGAAGGTTTTGCTTCCAGAGACTGGAAGCAACCTCGTCTCTCGTCAACTCTCGAGGAACATCGTACACTATGAGTGACGGGTTCCTCTTGGTTGGCAGAGAGACAGAGAGTCCTGCATCTTTCAGGCTGTTACTTCCCGTAAAGGCCCGAAGATCCTCACTGCGTTCAGTCTCGACGACTATGCCACCGGAGTGGATGCGTCGAACCGACTTCACGCGGATCTTCTCCTTGTTGGGTTTCACCAAGGAGAGGACAGTCCGCTTGGTCGCTTCGCTGTCCTGCTTCTTGCCCTTCGGCGGGAAGATCTTCACCACATGCTGTGGTGGCTTCACCGCGTCTTGGGAAACCTTCTTGCAGTCGACCTTTACCTTGTCGGCGTAGGTCGATTGCACGCGCATACCAGCTTGACCGGTCGGCATTGACCGCGGGGCAGTCAGCGACACAGTCTTTGCACTCACGGTTCGAGCCTTCTCTGCTCTTGCCGCTACGAGCTGCCCTTCGAGGTAGCCATTCCGAAGAATGAGCTCCATCACCAGCTCGTTGAGTGCGTTCGCTTGTTCGATGATCTCCTTGGCCGTGATCTTTGCGAGACGCGATTTCCCGCGCACGCAGATCTTCGTCACCTCGGAGACCTTTTGAAAGGCCTCTTCTCTAATGAGATCGAGGCTCCTTTCATTGGGCCCGGAAGCCGCCTCCTTCGGCTTCCTTCCCTTCTTCTTTTTCTTCCCTTTGCCTGGTGCTGGCTTGGGGTCGAATTTGTCTTTTTCGGAGGGGACCGGTTCCTTATCCCCTCCTTTTCCATGGTCACCTTTGGGCTCTGGGTTTTCATCCCCGTCGAGCACCGTGCCATTTTTGTCAGAGACAAGGTTAGCACCTTGCCCCTGATCTTTTGTGCTCTTCCCGGACGTTGAGGAAGAGCCCTTCTTCTTTGGCGACTTGGTCGCCTTCTTCTTTTTAGGTTTCGGTTCCGGTTTTGGTTCCGGCTGAGGTACATCCTCTTTCTTCCCACCAGCCTCGACCTCTACCTCGACCTTCACCGGCAAAAGTGCATCGCACCTTACGAGGGGCACACAAGGTGTCAAAACGATTACATCGTTATCTACCTCGGCCCTCTCGATTTTAGTTGCGGTGGCTTCACCCCCGGCAGTGCCGGGCGCTGGACCCACCGTCTTGACTCGCTTTGATTTTCGTGTAATACCCATGTGATATTGTGAGATTTTCATTCCGCTGCGTGTCCCGGCCTCCTCGGACCCTCAAATGGAACCTGCATCCCGCTAGGTTAGGACATCACCCGGAATATAGTCCGCGGATATTGGAGCCGATTACTCGAACACCATCCACTTCCTCGCCCAAACGGAACACCACTCGCTAGTAGCTCATGATATTCCAAGCCGATTGACTAAGCATAGGGTTACTTTATCTCGCTTAGCCGCCCATCTAGTCGAAGCAGATGGCCAAAGGTACGTGTTGGCGACGTCTCTCCCGCAGGAGAGGGCCCCCTCAGATCCCAGGATCCTCTTTTCCGACGACAAGGGTCGCCACGCACGGCAAACACGTGGGAGACGTGGACTTTGAGTGGTTGTCTCCTCCACTCCACTGCGCTTCGTTTTGTTCGCTCGACTCCGAAGAGCCTGCTTTCCAGCGGTACCACGTGGAGGCACAAGCGCAGCTAGAACACATAGTGTTCCTTTACAACTCCGGCTTCTCCGAGGAAAAGAGCTCATCCCTTAGCAAATCCTCCCGGACACGTATTGCTTTAGTTGTAGCGGCATTTTTCTTGCTGGGGCCGTGTCCCTCAGCGGCTGAAGG
>NW_027489556.1:32500-35739 GCF_050948215.1 Halictus rubicundus
TATGTCATAACACCAAACTCGCTACAATTATTATTTATCGAGTTATTAGCAAATAATGGACGGATGTGCTACTCCGTCGACAAAACTCTGGAAATTTTTCTAAGTCCCACCGCTAAGAGGAAACTTTTTCCGTATCGGTCCTAGACGATTTTCGACGTGATATCACTGTAATATAGACGGTTTCTAACAATATGTATCATAACACCAAACTCGCTACAATTATTATTTATCGAGTTATTAGCAAATAATGGACGGATGTGCTACTCCGTCGACAAAACTCTGGAAATTTTTCTAAGTCCCCACCGCCAAGAGGAAACTTTTTCCCTATCGGTCCTAGACGATTTTCGACGTGATATCACTGTAATATAGACGGTTTCTAACAATATATATCATAACACCAAACTCGCTACAATTATTATTTATCGAGTTATTAGCAAATAATGGACGGATGTGCTACTCCGTCGACAAAACTCTGGAAATTTTTCTAAGTCCCACCGCCAAGAGGAAACTTTTTCCCTATCGGTCCTAGACGATTTTCGACGTGATATCACTGTAATATAGACGGTTTCTAACAATATATATCATAACACCAAACTCGCTACAATTATTATTTATCGAGTTATTAGCAAATAATGGACGGATGTGCTACTCCGTCGGACGTTCGACGAAAATTTTTCTAAGTCCCACCGCCAAGAGGAAACTTTTTCCCTATCGGTCCTAGACGATTTTCGACGTGATATCACTGTAATATAGACGGTTTCTAACAATATATATCATAACACCAAACTCGCTACAATTATTATTTATCGAGTTATTAGCAAATAATGGACGGATGTGCTACTCCGTCGACAAAACTCTGGAATTTTTCTAAGTCCCACCGCCAAGAGGAAACTTTTTCCCTATCGGTCCTAGACGATTTTCGACGTGATATCACTGTAATATAGACGGTTTCTAACAATATATATCATAACACCAAACTCGCTACAATTATCTATTTATCGAGTTATTAGCAAATAATGGACGGATGTGCTACTCCGTCGACAAAACTCTGGAAATTTTTCTAAGTCCCACCGCCAAGAGGAAACTTTTTCCCTATCGGTCCTAGACGATTTTCGACGTGATATCACTGTAATATAGACGGTTTCTAACAATATATATCATAACACCAAACTCGCTACAATTATTATTTATCGAGTTATTAGCAAATAATGGACGGATGTGCTACTCCGTCGGACGTTCGACGAAATTTTTCTAAGTCCCACCGCCAAGAGGAAACTTTTTCCCTATCGGTCCTAGACGATTTTCGACGTGATATCACTGTAATATAGACGGTTTCTAACAATATATATCATAAACACCAAACTCGCTACAATTATTATTTATCGAGTTATTAGCAAATAATGGACGGATGTGCTACTCCGTCGACAAAAACTCTGGAAATTTTCCAAGTCCCACCGCCAAGAGGAAACTTTTTCCCTATCGGTCCTAGACGATTTTCGACGTGATATCACTGTAATATAGACGGTTTCTAACAATATATATCATAACACCAAACTCGCTACAATTATTATTTATCGAGTTATTAGCAAATAATGGACGGATGTGCTACTCCGTCGGACGTTCGACGAAAATTTTTCTAAGTCCCACCGCCAAGAGGAAACTTTTTCCCTATCGGTCCTAGACGATTTTCGACGTGATATCACTGTAATATAGACGGTTTCTAACAATATATATCATAACACCAAACTCGCTACAATTATTATTTATCGAGTTATTAGCAAATAATGGACGGATGTGCTACTCCCGTCGACAAAACTCTGGAAATTTTTCTAAGTCCCACCGCCAAGAGGAAACTTTTTCCCTATCGGTCCCTAGACGATTTTCGACGTGATATCACTGTAATATAGACGGTTTCTAACAATATATATCATAACACCAAACTCGCTACAATTATTATTTATCGAGTTATTAGCAAATAATGGACGGATGTACTACTCCGTCGGACGTTCGACGAAAATTTTTCTAAGTCCCACCGCTAAGAGGAAACTTTTTCCGTATCGGTCCTAGACGATTTTCGACGTGATATCACTGTAATATAGACGGTTTCTAACAATATATATCATAACACCAAACTCGCTACAATTATTATTTATCGAGTTATTAGCAAATAATGGACGGATGTACTACTCCGTCGGACGTTCGACGAAAATTTTTCTAAGTCCCACCGCTAAGAGGAAACTTTTTCCCTATCGGTCCTAGACGATTTTCGACGTGATATCACTGTAATATAGACGGTTTCTAACAATATATATCATAACACCAAACTCGCTACAATTATTATTTATCGAGTTATTAGCAAATAATGGACGGATGTGCTACTCCGTCGACAAAACTCTGGAAATTTTTCTAAGTCCCACCGCTAAGAGGAAACTTTTTCCGTATCGGTCCTAGACGATTTTCGACGTGATATCACTGTAATATAGACGGTTTCTAACAATATATATCATAACACCAAACTCGCTACAATTATTATTTATCGAGTTATTAGCAAATAATGGACGGATGTGCTACTCCGTCGACAAAACTCTGGAAATTTTTCTAAGTCCCACCGCTAAGAGGAAACTTTTTCCGTATCGGTCCTAGACGATTTTCGACGTGATATCACTGTAATATAGACGGTTTCTAACAATATGTATCATAACACCAAACTCGCTACAATTATTATTTATCGAGTTATTAGCAAATAATGGACGGATGTGCTACTCCGTCGGACGTTCGACGAAAATTTTTCTAAGTCCCACCGCCAAGAGGAAACTTTTTCCCTATCGGTCCTAGACGATTTTCGACGTGATATCACTGTAATATAGACGGTTTCTAACAATATATATCATAACACCAAACTCGCTACAATTATTATTTATCGAGTTATTAGCAAATAATGGACGGATGTGCTACTCCGTCGACAAAACTCTGGAAATTTTTCTAAGTCCCACCGCCAAGAGGAAACTTTTTCCCTATCGGTCCTAGACGATTTTCGACGTGATATCACTGTAATATAGACTGTTTCTAACAATATATGTCATAACACCAAACTCGCTACAATTATTATTTATCGAGTTATTAGCAAATAATGGACGGATGTGCTACTCCGTCGACAAAACTCTGGAAATTTTTCTAAGTCCCACCGCTAAGAGGAAACTTTTTCCGTATCGGTCCTAGACGATTTTCGACGTGATATC
>NW_027489557.1:15000-30000 GCF_050948215.1 Halictus rubicundus
CTTCTAGACGTTTGAAGATAAGTCTTTCCAGAATTTTCCCCAGTATTGGCAGTAATGATATTGGCCTATAAGACCCTGGGTTTGTCTTGTCCTTGTCTTCGCTTTTTAATAGGACGCGTATGTTCCCTTCCTTCCACTGTTTTGGGAAGGTTCCTTGTGTGAGACAGAGTTGGTATAGTCTCGTCAGTGGGATTCTGATGATTGGCCATGAGTTCTTTATTATTTCGGCTTCTAGGAGATCATGTCCTGGAGCCTTGCGGTTTTTCATATGTTTAGTTGCCTCCTCCACTTCTTTTTCCGTGAACAGAGGGGCATCCTCTGTTTCAGGAGGGAGTGCAGTTTGTCGCCTTATGAACCTGTGCCCTCTGGTTTCATTTGTATCTGTGTCATCGGGGATTAATGCGTCTAGCAGTAATCCCATGTTTTCTTTCCAAGTTAGGGGCTGTGTATTATTGATTTTTATGTTTTCGCATGCACTTTGCACTTTCATTTTTTGAGTTTGTATCCTGTATACGATTCCCCATGGGTCGGCGTTCCCTTCTCGAGTAGCGAATTGTTTCCAGCTATCTAGTTTGGCTTTTCTTATTTCGTGCGTGTAGGTGTTATGTAGCTTTCTGTATTCCTCTTTCCACTTATTGCGTGTTGTGTCTATTGTGGCTTTCTGGTGTTTCCTTCTGGCGTGCCGTACCTTCTCTCTTAGCCTCGCCAGTGTAGCACTCCACCACGGTACTGACTTGGAGAACTGTGTTTTCCTTGGTATGGATCTTTCGCTTGCTCTTATTAGGCAGCTTTCTAGCTGTTGCGAGAAGGCTTGTGCTTCCAGTGGTTGCTGTTCATTAGCTGTGTCATTGATTTCTCTAATGTTTCGTGTTAAGTCAGAGTTGAACTCCTCCCAATTGGCTCTCTTGATATTGAATCTATCAGTTTTTGTCATTTCTATGTTTTGAGGTGAGTGCGAAATTTCGAACGTCACCATATTGTGGTCGCTGGTCGTGTACTTGGTGTGTATTTTCCAGTTACCTACTCGCCTATTGATAGAAGCTGTGGCGAGTGTGAGGTCGATATTAGATGAGCCATGTGTACTGGTATATGTATAGCTGTCTGAAGGGTTGTTTAGGATATTTAATCGATATTGCGCTATAAGATCCTCAAGAAGTTTTCCTCTGTCATCCGTGTGACTGGAGTGCCACAAGACTGAGTTGGCGTTAGAGTCTAGGCATATTACTACGTCCTTTCCATGTAGGAGGCGTAGTATTTTGTCGAGGTGCTGCAGGTATTCCTCAATTTTTTCGCACCACTGGAAGTAACCGCTCACCAAGTAGCGGCTATCCGTTTGTGTACTTATTTCCACGCATATGAAGTGTGTGTTACTCACTTGTTCTATTTTCATTGCGTTCAGTTCTGTGTTGTACACTATTATTGCCGTTTTTATTTTGTCTGCCGTGAGGATCTTCGCGAACCTTTTCTTGTCCGCGAATACTCTCGCAGGGCCGTGACCCATGGGGAGTTCTCCATGCATGTATGGCTCCTGGAGCAGGAGTACATCTATTTTCTCTTCGTGCGCGATTTGTCTCATCTGGTCCGTCACTGCTCTTGAACCCTGCGCATTGAGCTGAGCAATTTTTGTGACTTTGCGGGATCTTATCTTTTGATTTTTATTATTCATTGTCTGGTTCTGTAAGATCAACTTCCGCTATGACTCTGGTTTCTGTGCTTTTGTAGCAGGGCTGCACGTCTTTTGCTTCGTTACCGAAGTCAATGCGGCTTAGACATATCTCTAGAGCATGCTTGTGTGCAGGGCAGCTCTGTTCTCTTGAGCCATGGTTGGCTGGTTTACCTGCCCTCTTGCAGTTTATGCAAGTGGGCTTGTCATTCTTATTTGGGCACTCCTTGAATTGGTGCCCGTCTTGTCCACAGTGGCCGCAGGTATCTGCTTTCGCCTTGCAGTACTTTGACACATGCCCAAATGCTTGGCATTTGTAGCATCGGCTTGTGGTTATGAAATCTTTTACTCCATAGGCGTTGAAGCCTACGAAGACACGCTTTCTTCCGAGCAGGATTTTTCGTAAATCTGGGGAAACCTCTGCCACCCAGTTGGTTGTTTCCTTTCCCTTTTTTCCAGTTTTGAAGAGGAGTTTGAACTCCTCTTCTAGATTGTGTTTTGCGTCTTTGTTAAGGTTCTGGTTCCTGATTGCCTTAAGGAGTTCCAGTTCGGTGGTCTCTGTTGCTACCCCGAATATTATTATCTTCGGCCTCCTCTTAGGGAGGGGGCCAATTTCCATTTTTGCCTTTAATTTTGCATTTTTGAGGACTTGCTCAAGGTCCTCCATAGTCTCTGTTTCAATAAGAATTCCGGAGTTCCCAATTTTCTTTAGGTTCCGGATTCTTAGGTTTTGTTCTGTAGGGTTAATGCATTCAGCGAGGGCCTTTTTGGTTTCCTCGCTGTTGGTAATCCCACTGCCTTTACTTGGGTAGATAGTTGCAACTGGCTTAGTCTGTTTAACTTCTGTCTTTTTCGTGACTGCTCTAGTTTTTCTGTTTGTTCTGGTAATGTCAGAATAGAGCGTAGGTTTTTGTGTTATTATGTGTTCATTGTTGTGTTTAGTCATGAAGTTATCTAATTTCTCAGATAACTGGCTGAACTTTTGGTCCAGAGATTTTTCGGTTTCGAACTGTCGGCACTTGGCTGACAGTTCTCCATATTTCCTGGCTAGTGCGTCTTTTGACGCCTTTGCCATGAGGAGTTCCCGTTGGGTTGACTCCATTTGTCTTTCTATTCTCCTGATGAGACATAGCGCTTGGTTCTTGTGCTCTTCTGTTAGAGTCATTCGCACAAGCTTGGCCAGTTTTTGTGACAGGGTCTGGTCAGTTTCGTCGCTTTCGGACATGCCCGAGTAATCGGACATGTTGGGGTCGTCGTTATTTTCTAATTTGGTCTCTTTGGGCTGTTTTCTTTTGCTCTCAGCGAGACCGTCCGAGTCATTACCTCGCTTTTTGCCTTTTCTTTTTGTTGGTGTAATCCACCGCCCGTCATTATTTAGGGACTTTGTGTTTCGGTCAGAGTCCGTTTCAGTGTCGTTCTTAGTATTATGTCCGGATTCTAGGTCCGGGGGTTTGTCATTTCCTATTTGGTCATTTTTTGTTTTTGTCATTTTATTATTTTTATCTTCCGTTTTCCTTCCTCCTTGCTTTTCCTTCCTTCCTGCCTCCTTCTTCGTCTTGTTTGTGTTTGTGTTTTTTGAATTCTCCATAACTGTTCCCACGAGTAGGGACGAACAACAGTCGCTCCCCGGGTGACGCCCTTTCCGGGGAGAAGGCTTTTCCGCTCAGGATTTCGCCAGGTGTCCTGAGGTTGCGCTAATGGCCGATGGACCCACCGACCGCCCGTGTGAAGCACGGGACCTCTCTCGCCGCGTTCTCAGCTTAGAGGTTAAGGGTTTGTTCAAGGGGTTCGCCTCCCCGTTAGGCCGACCGGCTAAGGTAAGCCCCCCGTTTCTCCCGTTCTGCAACATACCACCGGATGTCTCCGGTGGGTCGTCGCGGCAGAGGGGAGTCTTCCGGGTGAGAGCCGCGGTTATCGCGAACGATAACACACGCATGGGCTCCCTGAGAGCCGCGGTCATCGCAAAGCGATGACTCCGCCAGAACTCTCTTAATGAGAGAGCCGCGGTTGTCGCAGAGCGACAACTCACGCAGAGCTCTCTGAGAGCCGCGGTCCCCGCCATGCGACAACTCCGCAAGAGCTCTCTTCCCAGAGCTGCGGTTGTCGCATGGCGAGAACTCTCGCAGGAACTCTCTTACCAGAGCCCCGTTAGTCACCCGAAGGTGTCCAGGTCCTACCACGTGGAGGAGGGGTTGGTGCGACAGGGTTTTACCATGATATAAGTCCCTGACGCTTATAAGACCCAAAAGATAGGGACAGAAGGAATCTCGTCAATCCAACGCTGCGGTACGCATAGACCTTCGGGGATACACTAACTAACAATACGGAGCATCATTTCCAACCGCCGTTTACCCGTGCAATTTGTAGAACAGAATGTAGTACGGCCGGGTGTCACTCGGATCGCTAATAACTCGGTAAACACGCTTCCTAGTCGTTTGTCATCGCGATACATGCTATCGTAGAGAAAAAAAAAGATAGAGACAGAAGGAATCTCGTCAATCCAACGCTGCGGTACGCATAGACCTTCGGGGATACACTAACTAACAATACGGAGCATCATTTCCAACCGCCGTTTACCCGTGCAATTTGTAGAACAGAATGTAGTACGGCCGGGTGTCACCCTACTCAAGTCCATTATTTGCTAATAACTCGATAAATAATAATTGTAGCGAGTTTGGTGTTATGATATATATTGTTAGAAACCGTCTATATTACAGTGATATCACGTCGAAAATCGTCTAGGACCGATAGGGAAAAAGTTTCCTCTTGGCGGTGGGACTTAGAAAAATTTCCAGAGTTTTGTCGACGGAGTAGCACATCCGTCCATTATTTGCTAATAACTCGATAAATAATAATTGTAGCGAGTTTGGTGTTATGATATATATTGTTAGAAACCGTCTATATTACAGTGATATCACGTCGAAAATCGTCTAGGACCGATAGGGAAAAAGTTTCCTCTTGGCGGTGGGACTTAGAAAAATTTTCGTCGAACGTCCGACGGAGTAGCACATCCGTCCATTATTTGCTAATAACTCGATAAATAATAATTGTAGCGAGTTTGGTGTTATGATATATATTGTTAGAAACCGTCTATATTACAGTGATATCACGTCGAAAATCGTCTAGGACCGATAGGGAAAAAGTTTCCTCTTGGCGGTGGGACTTAGAAAAATTTCCAGAGTTTTGTCGACGGAGTAGCACATCCGTCCATTATTTGCTAATAACTCGATAAATAATAATTGTAGCGAGTTTGGTGTTATGATATATATTGTTAGAAACCGTCTATATTACAGTGATATCACGTCGAAAATCGTCTAGGACCGATAGGGAAAAAGTTTCCTCTTGGCGGTGGGACTTAGAAAAATTTTCGTCGAACGTCCGACGGAGTAGCACATCCGTCCATTATTTGCTAATAACTCGATAAATAATAATTGTAGCGAGTTTGGTGTTATGATATATATTGTTAGAAACCGTCTATATTACAGTGATATCACGTCGAAAATCGTCTAGGACCGATAGGGAAAAAGTTTCCTCTTGGCGGTGGGACTTAGAAAAATTTCCAGAGTTTTGTCGACGGAGTAGCACATCCGTCCATTATTTGCTAATAACTCGATAAATAATAATTGTAGCGAGTTTGGTGTTATGATATATATTGTTAGAAACCGTCTATATTACAGTGATATCACGTCGAAAATCGTCTAGGACCGATAGGGAAAAAGTTTCCTCTTGGCGGTGGGACTTAGAAAAATTTTCGTCGAACGTCCGACGGAGTAGCACATCCGTCCATTATTTGCTAATAACTCGATAAATAATAATTGTAGCGAGTTTGGTGTTATGATATATATTGTTAGAAACCGTCTATATTACAGTGATATCACGTCGAAAATCGTCTAGGACCGATAGGGAAAAAGTTTCCTCTTGGCGGTGGGACTTAGAAAAATTTCCAGAGTTTTGTCGACGGAGTAGCACATCCGTCCATTATTTGCTAATAACTCGATAAATAATAATTGTAGCGAGTTTGGTGTTATGATATATATTGTTAGAAACCGTCTATATTACAGTGATATCACGTCGAAAATCGTCTAGGACCGATAGGGAAAAAGTTTCCTCTTGGCGGTGGGACTTAGAAAAATTTCCAGAGTTTTGTCGACGGAGTAGCACATCCGTCCATTATTTGCTAATAACTCGATAAATAATAATTGTAGCGAGTTTGGTGTTATGATATATATTGTTAGAAACCGTCTATATTACAGTGATATCACGTCGAAAATCGTCTAGGACCGATAGGGAAAAAGTTTCCTCTTGGCGGTGGGACTTAGAAAAATTTTCGTCGAACGTCCGACGGAGTAGCACATCCGTCCATTATTTGCTAATAACTCGATAAATAATAATTGTAGCGAGTTTGGTGTTATGATATATATTGTTAGAAACCGTCTATATTACAGTGATATCACGTCGAAAATCGTCTAGGACCGATACGGAAAAAGTTTCCTCTTGGCGGTGGGACTTAGAAAAATTTTCGTCGAACGTCCGACGGAGTAGCACATCCGTCCATTATTTGCTAATAACTCGATAAATAATAATTGTAGCGAGTTTGGTGTTATGATATATATTGTTAGAAACCGTCTATATTACAGTGATATCACGTCGAAAATCGTCTAGGACCGATACGGAAAAAGTTTCCTCTTGGCGGTGGGACTTAGAAAAATTTTCGTCGAACGTCCGACGGAGTAGCACATCCGTCCATTATTTGCTAATAACTCGATAAATAATAATTGTAGCGAGTTTGGTGTTATGATATATATTGTTAGAAACCGTCTATATTACAGTGATATCACGTCGAAAATCGTCTAGGACCGATACGGAAAAAGTTTCCTCTTGGCGGTGGGACTTAGAAAAATTTCCAGAGTTTTGTCGACGGAGTAGCACATCCGTCCATTATTTGCTAATAACTCGATAAATAATAATTGTAGCGAGTTTGGTGTTATGATATATATTGTTAGAAACCGTCTATATTACAGTGATATCACGTCGAAAATCGTCTAGGACCGATAGGGAAAAAGTTTCCTCTTGGCGGTGGGACTTAGAAAAATTTTCGTCGAACGTCCGACGGAGTAGCACATCCGTCCATTATTTGCTAATAACTCGATAAATAATAATTGTAGCGAGTTTGGTGTTATGATATATATTGTTAGAAACCGTCTATATTACAGTGATATCACGTCGAAAATCGTCTAGGACCGATACGGAAAAAGTTTCCTCTTGGCGGTGGGACTTAGAAAAATTTCCAGAGTTTTGTCGACGGAGTAGCACATCCGTCCATTATTTGCTAATAACTCGATAAATAATAATTGTAGCGAGTTTGGTGTTATGATATATATTGTTAGAAACCGTCTATATTACAGTGATATCACGTCGAAAATCGTCTAGGACCGATAGGGAAAAAGTTTCCTCTTGGCGGTGGGACTTAGAAAAATTTTCGTCGAACGTCCGACGGAGTAGCACATCCGTCCATTATTTGCTAATAACTCGATAAATAATAATTGTAGCGAGTTTGGTGTTATGATATATATTGTTAGAAACCGTCTATATTACAGTGATATCACGTCGAAAATCGTCTAGGACCGATACGGAAAAAGTTTCCTCTTAGCGGTGGGACTTAGAAAAATTTCCAGAGTTTTGTCGACGGAGTAGCACATCCGTCCATTATTTGCTAATAACTCGATAAATAATAATTGTAGCGAGTTTGGTGTTATGATATATATTGTTAGAAACCGTCTATATTACAGTGATATCACGTCGAAAATCGTCTAGGACCGATACGGAAAAAGTTTCCTCTTGGCGGTGGGACTTAGAAAAATTTCCAGAGTTTTGTCGACGGAGTAGCACATCCGTCCATTATTTGCTAATAACTCGATAAATAATAATTGTAGCGAGTTTGGTGTTATGATATATATTGTTAGAAACCGTCTATATTACAGTGATATCACGTCGAAAATCGTCTAGGACCGATAGGGAAAAAGTTTCCTCTTGGCGGTGGGACTTAGAAAAATTTTCGTCGAACGTCCGACGGAGTAGCACATCCGTCCATTATTTGCTAATAACTCGATAAATAATAATTGTAGCGAGTTTGGTGTTATGATATATATTGTTAGAAACCGTCTATATTACAGTGATATCACGTCGAAAATCGTCTAGGACCGATACGGAAAAAGTTTCCTCTTGGCGGTGGGACTTAGAAAAATTTTCGTCGAACGTCCGACGGAGTAGCACATCCGTCCATTATTTGCTAATAACTCGATAAATAATAATTGTAGCGAGTTTGGTGTTATGATATATATTGTTAGAAACCGTCTATATTACAGTGATATCACGTCGAAAATCGTCTAGGACCGATACGGAAAAAGTTTCCTCTTGGCGGTGGGACTTAGAAAAATTTTCGTCGAACGTCCGACGGAGTAGCACATCCGTCCATTATTTGCTAATAACTCGATAAATAATAATTGTAGCGAGTTTGGTGTTATGATATATATTGTTAGAAACCGTCTATATTACAGTGATATCACGTCGAAAATCGTCTAGGACCGATACGGAAAAAGTTTCCTCTTGGCGGTGGGACTTAGAAAAATTTCCAGAGTTTTGTCGACGGAGTAGCACATCCGTCCATTATTTGCTAATAACTCGATAAATAATAATTGTAGCGAGTTTGGTGTTATGATATATATTGTTAGAAACCGTCTATATTACAGTGATATCACGTCGAAAATCGTCTAGGACCGATAGGGAAAAAGTTTCCTCTTGGCGGTGGGACTTAGAAAAATTTTCGTCGAACGTCCGACGGAGTAGCACATCCGTCCATTATTTGCTAATAACTCGATAAATAATAATTGTAGCGAGTTTGGTGTTATGATATATATTGTTAGAAACCGTCTATATTACAGTGATATCACGTCGAAAATCGTCTAGGACCGATACGGAAAAAGTTTCCTCTTGGCGGTGGGACTTAGAAAAATTTCCAGAGTTTTGTCGACGGAGTAGCACATCCGTCCATTATTTGCTAATAACTCGATAAATAATAATTGTAGCGAGTTTGGTGTTATGATATATATTGTTAGAAACCGTCTATATTACAGTGATATCACGTCGAAAATCGTCTAGGACCGATAGGGAAAAAGTTTCCTCTTGGCGGTGGGACTTAGAAAAATTTTCGTCGAACGTCCGACGGAGTAGCACATCCGTCCATTATTTGCTAATAACTCGATAAATAATAATTGTAGCGAGTTTGGTGTTATGATATATATTGTTAGAAACCGTCTATATTACAGTGATATCACGTCGAAAATCGTCTAGGACCGATACGGAAAAAGTTTCCTCTTAGCGGTGGGACTTAGAAAAATTTCCAGAGTTTTGTCGACGGAGTAGCACATCCGTCCATTATTTGCTAATAACTCGATAAATAATAATTGTAGCGAGTTTGGTGTTATGATATATATTGTTAGAAACCGTCTATATTACAGTGATATCACGTCGAAAATCGTCTAGGACCGATAGGGAAAAAGTTTCCTCTTGGCGGTGGGACTTAGAAAAATTTCCAGAGTTTTGTCGACGGAGTAGCACATCCGTCCATTATTTGCTAATAACTCGATAAATAATAATTGTAGCGAGTTTGGTGTTATGATATATATTGTTAGAAACCGTCTATATTACAGTGATATCACGTCGAAAATCGTCTAGGACCGATAGGGAAAAAGTTTCCTCTTGGCGGTGGGACTTAGAAAAATTTCCAGAGTTTTGTCGACGGAGTAGCACATCCGTCCATTATTTGCTAATAACTCGATAAATAATAATTGTAGCGAGTTTGGTGTTATGATATATATTGTTAGAAACCGTCTATATTACAGTGATATCACGTCGAAAATCGTCTAGGACCGATAGGGAAAAAGTTTCCTCTTAGCGGTGGGACTTAGAAAAATTTTCGTCGAACGTCCGACGGAGTAGCACATCCGTCCATTATTTGCTAATAACTCGATAAATAATAATTGTAGCGAGTTTGGTGTTATGATATATATTGTTAGAAACCGTCTATATTACAGTGATATCACGTCGAAAATCGTCTAGGACCGATAGGGAAAAAGTTTCCTCTTGGCGGTGGGACTTAGAAAAATTTCCAGAGTTTTGTCGACGGAGTAGCACATCCGTCCATTATTTGCTAATAACTCGATAAATAATAATTGTAGCGAGTTTGGTGTTATGATACATATTGTTAGAAACCGTCTATATTACAGTGATATCACGTCGAAAATCGTCTAGGACCGATACGGAAAAAGTTTCCTCTTAGCGGTGGGACTTAGAAAAATTTCCAGAGTTTTGTCGACGGAGTAGCACATCCGTCCATTATTTGCTAATAACTCGATAAATAATAATTGTAGCGAGTTTGGTGTTATGATATATATTGTTAGAAACCGTCTATATTACAGTGATATCACGTCGAAAATCGTCTAGGACCGATAGGGAAAAAGTTTCCTCTTGGCGGTGGGACTTAGAAAAATTTCCAGAGTTTTGTCGACGGAGTAGCACATCCGTCCATTATTTGCTAATAACTCGATAAATAATAATTGTAGCGAGTTTGGTGTTATGATATATATTGTTAGAAACCGTCTATATTACAGTGATATCACGTCGAAAATCGTCTAGGACCGATAGGGAAAAAGTTTCCTCTTGGCGGTGGGACTTAGAAAAATTTCCAGAGTTTTGTCGACGGAGTAGCACATCCGTCCATTATTTGCTAATAACTCGATAAATAATAATTGTAGCGAGTTTGGTGTTATGATATATATTGTTAGAAACCGTCTATATTACAGTGATATCACGTCGAAAATCGTCTAGGACCGATAGGGAAAAAGTTTCCTCTTAGCGGTGGGACTTAGAAAAATTTTCGTCGAACGTCCGACGGAGTAGCACATCCGTCCATTATTTGCTAATAACTCGATAAATAATAATTGTAGCGAGTTTGGTGTTATGATATATATTGTTAGAAACCGTCTATATTACAGTGATATCACGTCGAAAATCGTCTAGGACCGATAGGGAAAAAGTTTCCTCTTGGCGGTGGGACTTAGAAAAATTTTCGTCGAACGTCCGACGGAGTAGCACATCCGTCCATTATTTGCTAATAACTCGATAAATAATAATTGTAGCGAGTTTGGTGTTATGATATATATTGTTAGAAACCGTCTATATTACAGTGATATCACGTCGAAAATCGTCTAGGACCGATAGGGAAAAAGTTTCCTCTTGGCGGTGGGACTTAGAAAAATTTCCAGAGTTTTGTCGACGGAGTAGCACATCCGTCCATTATTTGCTAATAACTCGATAAATAATAATTGTAGCGAGTTTGGTGTTATGATATATATTGTTAGAAACCGTCTATATTACAGTGATATCACGTCGAAAATCGTCTAGGACCGATAGGGAAAAAGTTTCCTCTTGGCGGTGGGACTTAGAAAAATTTTCGTCGAACGTCCGACGGAGTAGCACATCCGTCCATTATTTGCTAATAACTCGATAAATAATAATTGTAGCGAGTTTGGTGTTATGATATATATTGTTAGAAACCGTCTATATTACAGTGATATCACGTCGAAAATCGTCTAGGACCGATACGGAAAAAGTTTCCTCTTGGCGGTGGGACTTAGAAAAATTTTCGTCGAACGTCCGACGGAGTAGCACATCCGTCCATTATTTGCTAATAACTCGATAAATAATAATTGTAGCGAGTTTGGTGTTATGATATATATTGTTAGAAACCGTCTATATTACAGTGATATCACGTCGAAAATCGTCTAGGACCGATAGGGAAAAAGTTTCCTCTTGGCGGTGGGACTTAGAAAAATTTTCGTCGAACGTCCGACGGAGTAGCACATCCGTCCATTATTTGCTAATAACTCGATAAATAATAATTGTAGCGAGTTTGGTGTTATGATATATATTGTTAGAAACCGTCTATATTACAGTGATATCACGTCGAAAATCGTCTAGGACCGATAGGGAAAAAGTTTCCTCTTGGCGGTGGGACTTAGAAAAATTTCCAGAGTTTTGTCGACGGAGTAGCACATCCGTCCATTATTTGCTAATAACTCGATAAATAATAATTGTAGCGAGTTTGGTGTTATGATATATATTGTTAGAAACCGTCTATATTACAGTGATATCACGTCGAAAATCGTCTAGGACCGATAGGGAAAAAGTTTCCTCTTGGCGGTGGGACTTAGAAAAATTTTCGTCGAACGTCCGACGGAGTAGCACATCCGTCCATTATTTGCTAATAACTCGATAAATAATAATTGTAGCGAGTTTGGTGTTATGATATATATTGTTAGAAACCGTCTATATTACAGTGATATCACGTCGAAAATCGTCTAGGACCGATAGGGAAAAAGTTTCCTCTTGGCGGTGGGACTTAGAAAAATTTCCAGAGTTTTGTCGACGGAGTAGCACATCCGTCCATTATTTGCTAATAACTCGATAAATAATAATTGTAGCGAGTTTGGTGTTATGATATATATTGTTAGAAACCGTCTATATTACAGTGATATCACGTCGAAAATCGTCTAGGACCGATAGGGAAAAAGTTTCCTCTTGGCGGTGGGACTTAGAAAAATTTTCGTCGAACGTCCGACGGAGTAGCACATCCGTCCATTATTTGCTAATAACTCGATAAATAATAATTGTAGCGAGTTTGGTGTTATGATATATATTGTTAGAAACCGTCTATATTACAGTGATATCACGTCGAAAATCGTCTAGGACCGATAGGGAAAAAGTTTCCTCTTGGCGGTGGGACTTAGAAAAATTTCCAGAGTTTTGTCGACGGAGTAGCACATCCGTCCATTATTTGCTAATAACTCGATAAATAATAATTGTAGCGAGTTTGGTGTTATGATATATATTGTTAGAAACCGTCTATATTACAGTGATATCACGTCGAAAATCGTCTAGGACCGATAGGGAAAAAGTTTCCTCTTGGCGGTGGGACTTAGAAAAATTTTCGTCGAACGTCCGACGGAGTAGCACATCCGTCCATTATTTGCTAATAACTCGATAAATAATAATTGTAGCGAGTTTGGTGTTATGATATATATTGTTAGAAACCGTCTATATTACAGTGATATCACGTCGAAAATCGTCTAGGACCGATAGGGAAAAAGTTTCCTCTTGGCGGTGGGACTTAGAAAAATTTCCAGAGTTTTGTCGACGGAGTAGCACATCCGTCCATTATTTGCTAATAACTCGATAAATAATAATTGTAGCGAGTTTGGTGTTATGATATATATTGTTAGAAACCGTCTATATTACAGTGATATCACGTCGAAAATCGTCTAGGACCGATAGGGAAAAAGTTTCCTCTTGGCGGTGGGACTTAGAAAAATTTCCAGAGTTTTGTCGACGGAGTAGCACATCCGTCCATTATTTGCTAATAACTCGATAAATAATAATTGTAGCGAGTTTGGTGTTATGATATATATTGTTAGAAACCGTCTATATTACAGTGATATCACGTCGAAAATCGTCTAGGACCGATAGGGAAAAAGTTTCCTCTTGGCGGTGGGACTTAGAAAAATTTTCGTCGAACGTCCGACGGAGTAGCACATCCGTCCATTATTTGCTAATAACTCGATAAATAATAATTGTAGCGAGTTTGGTGTTATGATATATATTGTTAGAAACCGTCTATATTACAGTGATATCACGTCGAAAATCGTCTAGGACCGATACGGAAAAAGTTTCCTCTTGGCGGTGGGACTTAGAAAAATTTTCGTCGAACGTCCGACGGAGTAGCACATCCGTCCATTATTTGCTAATAACTCGATAAATAATAATTGTAGCGAGTTTGGTGTTATGATATATATTGTTAGAAACCGTCTATATTACAGTGATATCACGTCGAAAATCGTCTAGGACCGATACGGAAAAAGTTTCCTCTTGGCGGTGGGACTTAGAAAAATTTTCGTCGAACGTCCGACGGAGTAGCACATCCGTCCATTATTTGCTAATAACTCGATAAATAATAATTGTAGCGAGTTTGGTGTTATGATATATATTGTTAGAAACCGTCTATATTACAGTGATATCACGTCGAAAATCGTCTAGGACCGATACGGAAAAAGTTTCCTCTTGGCGGTGGGACTTAGAAAAATTTCCAGAGTTTTGTCGACGGAGTAGCACATCCGTCCATTATTTGCTAATAACTCGATAAATAATAATTGTAGCGAGTTTGGTGTTATGATATATATTGTTAGAAACCGTCTATATTACAGTGATATCACGTCGAAAATCGTCTAGGACCGATAGGGAAAAAGTTTCCTCTTGGCGGTGGGACTTAGAAAAATTTTCGTCGAACGTCCGACGGAGTAGCACATCCGTCCATTATTTGCTAATAACTCGATAAATAATAATTGTAGCGAGTTTGGTGTTATGATATATATTGTTAGAAACCGTCTATATTACAGTGATATCACGTCGAAAATCGTCTAGGACCGATACGGAAAAAGTTTCCTCTTGGCGGTGGGACTTAGAAAAATTTCCAGAGTTTTGTCGACGGAGTAGCACATCCGTCCATTATTTGCTAATAACTCGATAAATAATAATTGTAGCGAGTTTGGTGTTATGATATATATTGTTAGAAACCGTCTATATTACAGTGATATCACGTCGAAAATCGTCTAGGACCGATAGGGAAAAAGTTTCCTCTTGGCGGTGGGACTTAGAAAAATTTTCGTCGAACGTCCGACGGAGTAGCACATCCGTCCATTATTTGCTAATAACTCGATAAATAATAATTGTAGCGAGTTTGGTGTTATGATATATATTGTTAGAAACCGTCTATATTACAGTGATATCACGTCGAAAATCGTCTAGGACCGATACGGAAAAAGTTTCCTCTTAGCGTGGGACTTAGAAAAATTTCCAGAGTTTTGTCGACGGAGTAGCACATCCGTCCATTATTTGCTAATAACTCGATAAATAATAATTGTAGCGAGTTTGGTGTTATGATATATATTGTTAGAAACCGTCTATATTACAGTGATATCACGTCGAAAATCGTCTAGGACCGATACGGAAAAAGTTTCCTCTTGGCGGTGGGACTTAGAAAAATTTCCAGAGTTTTGTCGACGGAGTAGCACATCCGTCCATTATTTGCTAATAACTCGATAAATAATAATTGTAGCGAGTTTGGTGTTATGATATATATTGTTAGAAACCGTCTATATTACAGTGATATCACGTCGAAAATCGTCTAGGACCGATAGGGAAAAAGTTTCCTCTTGGCGGTGGGA
>NW_027489558.1:0-35554 GCF_050948215.1 Halictus rubicundus
AGAGGATACGATAGGATAGAGGATAGGATAGGATAGAGGATAGGATAGGATAGAGGATAGGATAGGATAGAGGATAGGATAGGATAGAGGATAGGATAGGATAGAGGAATAGGATAGGATAGAGGATAGGATAGACGATAGGATAGGATAGATCATAGGATAGGATAGGGGATTAGATAGAATAGAGGATAGGATAGGATAGAGGATAGGATAGGATAGAGGATAGGATAGACGATAGGATAGGATAGAGGATAGGATAGACGATAGGATAGGATAGAGGATAGGATAGGATAGATGATAGGATAGGATAGAGGATAGGATAGGATAGAGGATAGGATAGGATAGAGGATAGGATAGGACAGAGGATAGGATAGGGGATTTGATAGGATAGAGGATATGATAGGATAGAGGATTGGATAGGATAGAGGATAGATGATAGGATAGGATAGAGGATAGGATAGGGGATTTGATAGGATAGAGGATAGGATAGGATGGAGGATAG
Source organism: Halictus rubicundus (assembly GCF_050948215.1). NCBI lineage: Eukaryota > Metazoa > Arthropoda > Insecta > Hymenoptera > Halictidae > Halictus > Halictus rubicundus. The sequence goes on from NW_027489558.1 coordinate 503, forward strand.
GATAGGATAGAGGATAGGATAGGATAGAGGATAGGATAGACGATAGGATAGGATAGATGATAGGATAGGATAGAGGATAGGATAGGATAGAGGATAGGATAGGATAGAGGATAGGATAGGACAGAGGATAGGATAGGGGATTTGATAGGATACAGGATAGGATAGGATAGAGGATTGGATAGGATAGAGGATAGATGATAGGATAGGATAGAGGATAGAGGATAGGATAGGATAGAGGATAGGATAGGATAGAGGATAGGATAGGATAGAGGATAGGATAGGATAGAGGATAGGATAGGATAGAGGATAGGATAGGATAGAGGATAGGATAGGATAGAGGATAGGATAGGATAGAGGATAGGATAGGACAGAGGATAGGGTAGGGGATTTGATAGGATAGAGGATAGGATAGGATAGAAGATAGGATAGGATAGAGGATAGGATAGGATAGAGGATAGGATAGGATAGAGGATAGGATAGGACAGAGGATAGGGTAGGGGATTTGATAGGATAGAGGATAGGATAGGATAGAAGATAGGATAGGATAGAGGATAGGATAGGATAGAGGATAGGATAGGATAGTGGATAGGATAGACGATAGGATAGGATAGAGGATAGGATAGGATAGATGATAGGATAGGATAGAAGATAGGATAGGATAGAGGATAGGATAGGATAGAGGATAGGATAGGACAGAGGATAGGATAGGGGATTTGATAGGATAGAGGATAGGATAGGATAGAGGATTGGATAGGATAGAGGATAGATGATAGGATAGGATAGAGGATAGGATAGGGGATTTGATAGCATAGAGGATAGGATAGGATAGAAGGTAGGATAGGATAGAGGATAGATGATAGGATAGGATAGAGGATAGGATAGGGGATAGGATTGGATAGAGGATAGGATAGGATAGAAGATAGGATAGGATAGAGGATAGGATAGGATAGAGGATAAGATAGGATAGAGGATAGGATAGGATAGGACAGAGGATAGGATAGGATAGAGGATAGGATAGGATAGAAGATAGGATAGGATAGAGGATAGGATAGGATAGAGGATAGGATAGGATAGAGGTTAGGATAGGATAGAGGATAGGATAGGATAGAAGATAGGATAGGATAGAGGATAGGATAGGATAGAGGATAGGATAGGATAGAGGATAGGATAGGATAGAGGATAGGATAGGATAGAACGTAGGGTAGAATAGAGGACAGGGTAGGATACAGGATTCTATAGGATACAGGAAAGGATAGGATTGAGGATAGGATAGGATGGAGGATAGGATAGGATAGAGTATAGGATAGGATAGAGGATAGGATAGACGATAGGATAGTATAGAGGATAGGATAGGATAGAGGATAGGATAGGATAGAGGATAGAGGATAGGATAGGATAGAGGATAGGATAGGATAGAGCATAGGATAGGATAGAGGATAGGATAGGATAGAGGATAGGATAGGATAGAACGTAGGATAGAATAGAGGACAGGATAGGATACAGGATTGGAGAGGATACAGGAAAGGATAGGATTGAGGATAGGATAGGATGGAGGATAGGATAGGATAGAGTATAGGATAGGATAGAGGATAGGATAGGATAGAGGTTAGGATAGGATAGAGGATAGGATAGGATAGAAGATAGGATAGGATAGAGGATAGGATAGGATAGAGGATAGGATAGGATAGAGGATAGGATAGGACAGAGGATAGGGTAGGGGATTTGATAGGATAGAGGATAGGATAGGATAGAAGATAGGATAGGATAGAGGATAGGATAGGATAGAGGATAGGATAGGATAGAGGATAGGATAGACGATAGGATAGGATAGAGGATAGGATAGGATAGATGATAGGATAGGATAGAAGATAGGATAGGATAGAGGATAGGATAGGATAGAGGATAGGATAGGATAGAGGATAGGATAGACGATAGGATAGGATAGAGGATAGGATAGGATAGATGATAGGATAGGATAGAGGATAGGATAGGATAGAGGATAGGATAGGATAGAGGATAGGATAGGACAGAGGATAGGATAGGGGATTTGATAGGATAGAGGATAGGATAGGATAGAGGATTGGATAGGATAGAGGATAGATGATAGGATAGGATAGAGGATAGGATAGGGGATTTGATAGGATAGAGGATAGGATAGGATAGAAGATAGGATAGGATAGAGGATAGATGATAGGATAGGATAGAGGATAGGATAGGGGATAGGATTGGATAGAGGATAGGATAGGATAGAAGATAGGATAGGATAGATGATAGGATAGGATAGAGGATAGGATAGGATAGAGGATAGGATAGGATAGAGGATAGGATAGGACAGAGGATAGGATAGGGGATTTGATAGGATACAGGATAGGATAGGATAGAGGATTGGATAGGATAGAGGATAGATGATAGGATAGGATAGAGGATAGAGGATAGGATAGGATAGAGGATAGGATAGGATAGAGGACAGGATAGGATAGAGGATAGGATAGGATAGAGGATAGGATAGGATAGAGGATAGGATAGGATAGAGGATAGGATAGGATAGAGGATAGGATAGGATAGAGGATAGGATAGGACAGAGGATAGGGTAGGGGATTTGATAGGATAGAGGATAGGATAGGATAGAAGATAGGATAGGATAGAGGATAGGATAGGATAGAGGATAGGATAGGATAGAGGATAGGATAGGACAGAGGATAGGGTAGGGGATTTGATAGGATAGAGGATAGGATAGGATAGAAGATAGGATAGGATAGAGGATAGGATAGGATAGAGGATAGGATAGGATAGTGGATAGGATAGACGATAGGATAGGATAGAGGATAGGATAGGATAGATGATAGGATAGGATAGAAGATAGGATAGGATAGAGGATAGGATAGGATAGAGGATAGGATAGGACAGAGGATAGGATAGGGGATTTGATAGGATAGAGGATAGGATAGGATAGAGGATTGGATAGGATAGAGGATAGATGATAGGATAGGATAGAGGATAGGATAGGGGATTTGATAGCATAGAGGATAGGATAGGATAGAAGGTAGGATAGGATAGAGGATAGATGATAGGATAGGATAGAGGATAGGATAGGGGATAGGATTGGATAGAGGATAGGATAGGATAGAAGATAGGATAGGATAGAGGATAGGATAGGATAGAGGATAAGATAGGATAGAGGATAGGATAGGATAGGACAGAGGATAGGATAGGATAGAGGATAGGATAGGATAGAAGATAGGATAGGATAGAGGATAGGATAGGATAGAGGATAGGATAGGATAGAGGTTAGGATAGGATAGAGGATAGGATAGGATAGAAGATAGGATAGGATAGAGGATAGGATAGGATAGAGGATAGGATAGGATAGAGGATAGGATAGGATAGAGGATAGGATAGGATAGAACGTAGGGTAGAATAGAGGACAGGGTAGGATACAGGATTCTATAGGATACAGGAAAGGATAGGATTGAGGATAGGATAGGATGGAGGATAGGATAGGATAGAGTATAGGATAGGATAGAGGATAGGATAGACGATAGGATAGTATAGAGGATAGGATAGGATAGAGGATAGGATAGGATAGAGGATAGAGGATAGGATAGGATAGAGGATAGGATAGGATAGAGCATAGGATAGGATAGAGGATAGGATAGGATAGAGGATAGGATAGGATAGAACGTAGGATAGAATAGAGGACAGGATAGGATACAGGATTGGAGAGGATACAGGAAAGGATAGGATTGAGGATAGGATAGGATGGAGGATAGGATAGGATAGAGTATAGGATAGGATAGAGGATAGGATAGGATAGAGGTTAGGATAGGATAGAGGATAGGATAGGATAGAAGATAGGATAGGATAGAGGATAGGATAGGATAGAGGATAGGATAGGATAGAGGATAGGATAGGACAGAGGATAGGGTAGGGGATTTGATAGGATAGAGGATAGGATAGGATAGAAGATAGGATAGGATAGAGGATAGGATAGGATAGAGGATAGGATAGGATAGAGGTTAGGATAGGATAGAGGATAGGATAGGATAGAAGATAGGATAGGATAGAGGATAGGATAGGATAGAGGATAGGATAGGATAGAGGATAGGATAGACGATAGGATAGTATAGAGGATAGGATAGGATAGAGGATAGGATAGGATAGAGGATAGAGGATAGGATAGGATAGAGGATAGGATAGGATAGAGCATAGGATAGGATAGAGGATAGGATAGGATAGAACGTAGGATAGAATAGAGGACAGGATAGGATACAGGATTGGAGAGGATACAGGAAAGGATAGGATTGAGGATAGGATAGGATGGAGGATAGGATAGGAAAGAGTATAGGATAGGATAGAGGATAGGATAGGATAGAGGTTAGGATAGGATAGAGGATAGGATAGGATAGAAGATAGGATAGGATAGAGGATAGGATAGGATAGAGGATAGGATAGGATAGAGGATAGGATAGGATAGAGGATAGGATAGGATAGAACGTAGGATAGAATAGAGGACAGGATAGGATACAGGATTGGATAGGATACAGGAAAGGATAGGATTGAGGATAGGATAGGATGGAGGATAGGATAGGATAGAGTATAGGATAGGATAGAGGATAGGACAGACGATAGGATAGGATAGAGGATAGGATAGGATAGATGATAGGATAGGATAGAGGATAGGATAGGATAGAGGATAGGATAGGATAGAGGATAGGATATGACAGAGGATAGGATAGGGGATTTGATAGGATAGAGGATAGGATAGGATAGAGGATTGGATAGGATAGAGGATAGATGATAGGATAGGATAGAGGATAGAGGATAGGATAGGATAGAGGATAGGATAGGATAGAGGATAGGATAGGATAGAGGATAGGATAGGATAGAGGATAGGATAGGATAGAGGATAGGATAGGACAGAGGATAGGGTAGGGGATTTGATAGGATAGAGGATAGGATAGGATAGAAGATAGGATAGGATAGAGGATAGGATAGGATAGAGGATAGGATAGGATAGAGGATAGGATAGGACAGAGGATAGGGTAGGGGATTTGATAGGATAGAGGATAGGATAGGATAGAAGATAGGATAGGATAGAGGATAGGATAGGATAGAGGATAGGATAGGATAGAGGATAGGATAGGACAGAGGATAGGGTAGGGGATTTGATAGGATAGAGGATAGGATAGGATAGAAGATAGGATAGGATAGAGGATAGGATAGGATAGAGGATAGGATAGGATAGTGGATAGGATAGACGATAGGATAGGATAGAGGATAGGATAGGATAGATGATAGGATAGGATAGAAGATAGGATAGGATAGAGGATAGGATAGGATAGAGGATAGGATAGGACAGAGGATAGGATAGGGGATTTGATAGGATAGAGGATAGGATAGGATAGAGGATTGGATAGGATAGAGGATAGATGATAGGATAGGATAGAGGATAGGATAGGGGATTTGATAGCATAGAGGATAGGATAGGATAGAAGGTAGGATAGGATAGAGGATAGATGATAGGATAGGATAGAGGATAGGATAGGGGATAGGATTGGATAGAGGATAGGATAGGATAGAAGATAGGATAGGATAGAGGATAGGATAGGATAGAGGATAAGATAGGATAGAGGATAGGATAGGATAGGACAGAGGATAGGATAGGATAGAGGATAGGATAGGATAGAAGATAGGATAGGATAGAGGATAGGATAGGATAGAGGATAGGATAGGATAGAGGTTAGGATAGGATAGAGGATAGGATAGGATAGAAGATAGGATAGGATAGAGGATAGGATAGGATAGAGGATAGGATAGGATAGAGGATAGGATAGGATAGAGGATAGGATAGGATAGAACGTAGGGTAGAATAGAGGACAGGGTAGGATACAGGATTCTATAGGATACAGGAAAGGATAGGATTGAGGATAGGATAGGATGGAGGATAGGATAGGATAGAGTATAGGATAGGATAGAGGATAGGATAGACGATAGGATAGTATAGAGGATAGGATAGGATAGAGGATAGGATAGGATAGAGGATAGAGGATAGGATAGGATAGAGGATAGGATAGGATAGAGCATAGGATAGGATAGAGGATAGGATAGGATAGAGGATAGGATAGGATAGAACGTAGGATAGAATAGAGGACAGGATAGGATACAGGATTGGAGAGGATACAGGAAAGGATAGGATTGAGGATAGGATAGGATGGAGGATAGGATAGGATAGAGTATAGGATAGGATAGAGGATAGGATAGGATAGAGGTTAGGATAGGATAGAGGATAGGATAGGATAGAAGATAGGATAGGATAGAGGATAGGATAGGATAGAGGATAGGATAGGATAGAGGATAGGATAGGACAGAGGATAGGGTAGGGGATTTGATAGGATAGAGGATAGGATAGGATAGAAGATAGGATAGGATAGAGGATAGGATAGGATAGAGGATAGGATAGGATAGAGGATAGGATAGACGATAGGATAGGATAGAGGATAGGATAGGATAGATGATAGGATAGGATAGAAGATAGGATAGGATAGAGGATAGGATAGGATAGAGGATAGGATAGGATAGAGGATAGGATAGACGATAGGATAGGATAGAGGATAGGATAGGATAGATGATAGGATAGGATAGAGGATAGGATAGGATAGAGGATAGGATAGGATAGAGGATAGGATAGGACAGAGGATAGGATAGGGGATTTGATAGGATAGAGGATAGGATAGGATAGAGGATTGGATAGGATAGAGGATAGATGATAGGATAGGATAGAGGATAGGATAGGGGATTTGATAGGATAGAGGATAGGATAGGATAGAAGATGGGATAGGATAGAGGATAGATGATAGGATAGGATAGAGGATGGGATAGGGGATAGGATTGGATAGAGGATAGGATAGGATAGAAGATAGGATAGGATAGAGGATAGGATAGGATAGAGGATAAGATAGGATAGAGGATAGGATAGGATAGGACAGAGGATAGGATAGGATAGAGGATAGGATAGGATAGAAGATAGGATAGGATAGAGGATAGGATAGGATAGAGGATAGGATAGGATAGAGGTTAGGATAGGATAGAGGATAGGATAGGATAGAAGATAGGATAGGATAGAGGATAGGATAGGATAGAGGATAGGATAGGATAGAGGATAGGATAGACGATAGGATAGTATAGAGGATAGGATAGGATAGAGGATAGGATAGGATAGAGGATAGAGGATAGGATAGGATAGAGGATAGGATAGGATAGAGCATAGGATAGGATAGAGGATAGGATAGGATAGAACGTAGGATAGAATAGAGGACAGGATAGGATACAGGATTGGAGAGGATACAGGAAAGGATAGGATTGAGGATAGGATAGGATGGAGGATAGGATAGGAAAGAGTATAGGATAGGATAGAGGATAGGATAGGATAGAGGTTAGGATAGGATAGAGGATAGGATAGGATAGAAGATAGGATAGGATAGAGGATAGGATAGGATAGAGGATAGGATAGGATAGAGGATAGGATAGGATAGAGGATAGGATAGGATAGAACGTAGGATAGAATAGAGGACAGGATAGGATACAGGATTGGATAGGATACAGGAAAGGATAGGATTGAGGATAGGATAGGATGTAGGATAGGATAGGATAGAGTATAGGATAGGATAGAGGATAGGATAGACGATAGGATAGGATAGAGGATAGGATAGGATAGATGATAGGATAGGATAGAGGATAGGATAGGATAGAGGATAGGATAGGATAGAGGATAGGATAGGACAGAGGATAGGATAGGGGATTTGATAGGATAGAGGATAGGATAGGATAGAGGATTGGATAGGATAGAGGATAGATGATAGGATAGGATAGAGGATAGAGGATAGGATAGGATAGAGGATAGGATAGGATAGAGGATAGGATAGGATAGAGGATAGGATAGGATAGAGGATAGGATAGGATAGAGGATAGGATAGGACAGAGGATAGGGTAGGGGATTTGATAGGATAGAGGATAGGATAGGATAGAAGATAGGATAGGATAGAGGATAGGATAGGATAGAGGATAGGATAGGATAGAGGATAGGATAGGACAGAGGATAGGGTAGGGGATTTGATAGGATAGAGGATAGGATAGGATAGAAGATAGGATAGGATAGAGGATAGGATAGGATAGAGGATAGGATAGGATAGAACGTAGGATAGAATAGAGGACAGGATAGGATACAGGATTGGAGAGGATACAGGAAAGGATAGGATTGAGGATAGGATAGGATGGAGGATAGGATAGGATAGAGTATAGGATAGGATAGAGGATAGGATAGGATAGAGGTTAGGATAGGATAGAGGATAGGATAGGATAGAAGATAGGATAGGATAGAGGATAGGATAGGATAGAGGATAGGATAGGATAGAGGATAGGATAGACGATAGGATAGGATAGAGGATAGGATAGGATAGATGATAGGATAGGATAGAGGATAGGATAGGATAGAGGATAGGATAGGATAGAGGATAGGATAGGACAGAGGATAGGATAGGGGATTTGATAGGATAGAGGATAGGATAGGATAGAGGATTGGATAGGATAGAGGATAGATGATAGGATAGGATAGAGGATAGGATAGGGGATTTGATAGGATAGAGGATAGGATAGGATAGAAGATAGGATAGGATAGAGGATAGATGATAGGATAGGATAGAGGATAGGATAGGGGATAGGATTGGATAGAGGATAGGATAGGATAGAAGATAGGATAGGATAGAGGATAGGATAGGATAGAGGATAAGATAGGATAGGACAGAGGATAGGATAGGATAGAGGATAGGATAGGATAGAAGATAGGATAGGATAGAGGATAGGATAGGATAGAGGATAGGATAGGATAGAGGTTAGGATAGGATAGAGGATAGGATAGGATAGAAGATAGGATAGGATAGAGGATAGGATAGGATAGAGGATAGGATAGGATAGAGGATAGGATAGACGATAGGATAGTATAGAGGATAGGATAGGATAGAGGATAGGATAGGATAGAGGATAGAGGATAGGATAGGATAGAGGATAGGATAGGATAGAGCATAGGATAGGATAGAGGATAGGATAGGATAGAACGTAGGATAGAATAGAGGACAGGATAGGATACAGGATTGGAGAGGATACAGGAAAGGATAGGATTGAGGATAGGATAGGATGGAGGATAGGATAGGAAAGAGTATAGGATAGGATAGAGGATAGGATAGGATAGAGGTTAGGATAGGATAGAGGATAGGATAGGATAGAAGATAGGATAGGATAGAGGATAGGATAGGATAGAGGATAGGATAGGATAGAGGATAGGATAGGATAGAGGATAGGATAGGATAGAACGTAGGATAGAATAGAGGACAGGATAGGATACAGGATTGGATAGGATACAGGAAAGGATAGGATAGAGGATAGGATAGGATGGAGGATAGGATAGGATAGAGTATAGGATAGGATAGAGGATAGGATAGACGATAGGATAGTATAGAGGATAGGATAGGATAGAGGATAGGATAGGATAGAGGATAGAGGATAGGATAGGATAGAGGATAGGATAGGATAGAGGATAGGATAGGACAGAGGATAGGATTGGATAGAGGATAGGATAGGATAGAGGATAGGATAGACGATAGGATAGGATAGAGGATAGGATAGACGATAGGATAGGATAGAGGATAGGATAGGATAGAGGTTACGATAGGATAGAGGATAGGATAGGACAGAGGATAGGATAGGGGATTTGATAGGATAGAGGATAGGATAGGATAGAGGATAGGATAGGATAGAGGATAGGATAGGATAGAGGATAGGATAGACGATAGGATAGGATAGAGGATAGGATAGGATAGATGATAGGATAGGATAGAGGATAGGATAGGATAGAGGATAGGATAGGATAGAGGATAGGATAGGACAGAGGATAGGATAGGGGATTTGATAGGATAGAGGATAGGATAGGATAGAGGATTGGATAGGATAGAGGATAGATGATAGGATAGGATAGAGGATATGATAGGGGATTTGATAGGATAGAGGATAGGATAGGATAGAAGATAGGATAGGATAGAGGATAGATGATAGGATAGGATAGAGGATAGGATAGGGGATAGGATTGGATAGAGGATAGGATAGGATAGAAGATAGGATAGGATAGAGGATAGGATAGGATAGAGGATAAGATAGGATAGAGGATAGGATAGGATAGGACAGAGGATAGGATAGGATAGAGGATAGGATAGGATAGAAGATAGGATAGGATAGAGGATAGGATAGGAGAGAGGATAGGATAGGATAGAGGTTAGGATAGGATAGAGGATAGGATAGGATAGAAGATAGGATAGGATAGAGGATAGGATAGGATAGAGGATAGGATAGGATAGAGGATAGGATAGACGATAGGATAGTATAGAGGATAGGATAGGATAGAGGATAGGATAGGATAGGATAGAGGATAGAGGATAGGATAGGATAGAGGATAGGATAGGATAGAGCATAGGTTAGGATAGAGGATAGGATAGGATAGAGGATAGGATAGGATAGAACGTAGGATAGAATAGAGGACAGGATAGGATACAGGATTGGAGAGGATACAGGAAAGGATAGGATTGAGGATAGGATAGGATGGAGGATAGGATAGGAAATAGTATAGGATAGGATAGAGGATAGGATAGGATAGAGGTTAGGATAGGATAGAGGATAGGATAGGATAGAAGATAGGATAGGATAGAGGATAGGATAGGATAGAGGATAGGATAGGATAGAGGATAGGATAGGATAGAGGATAGGATAGGATAGAACGTAGGATAGAATAGAGGACAGGATATGATACAGGATTGGATAGGATACAGGAAAGGATAGGATTGAGGATAGGATAGGATGGAGGATAGGATAGGATAGAGTATAGGATAGGATAGAGGATAGGATAGCCGATAGGATAGTATAGAGGATAGGATAGGATAGAGGATAGGATAGGATAGAGGATAGAGGATAGGATAGGATAGAGGATAGGATAGGATAGAGCATAGGATAGGATAGAGGATAGGATAGGATAGAGGATAGGATAGGATAGAACGTAGGATAGAATAGAGGACAGGATAGGATACAGGATTGGGTAGGATACAGGAAAGGATAGGATTGAGGATAGGATAGGATGGAGGATAGGATAGGAAAGAGTATAGGATAGGATAGAGGATAGGATAGGATAGAGGTTAGGATAGGATAGAGGATAGGATAGGATAGAAGATAGGATAGGATAGAGGATAGGATAGGATAGAGGATAGGATAGGATAGAGGATAGGATAGGATAGAGGATAGGATAGGATAGAACGTAGGATAGAATAGAGGACAGGATATGATACAGGATTGGATAGGATACAGGAAAGGATAGGATTGAGGATAGGATAGGATGGAGGATAGGATAGGATAGAGTATAGGATAGGATAGAGGATAGGATAGACGATAGGATAGTATAGAGGATAGGATAGGATAGAGGATAGGATAGGATAGAGGATAGAGGATAGGATAGGATAGAGGATAGGATAGGATAGAGCATAGGATAGGATAGAGGATAGGATAGGATAGAGGATAGGATAGGATAGAACGTAGGATAGAATAGAGGACAGGATAGGATACAGGATTGGGTAGGATACAGGAAAGGATAGGATTGAGGATAGGATAGGATGGAGGATAGGATAGGATAGAGTATAGGATAGGATAGAGGATAGGATAGACGATAGGATAGTATAGAGGATAGGATAGGATAGAGGATAGGATAGGATAGAGGATAGAGGATAGGATAGGATAGAGGATAGGATAGGATAGAGGATAGGATAGGACAGAGGATAGGGTAGGGGATTTGATAGGATAGAGGATAGGATAGGATAGAAGATAGGATAGGATAGACGATAGGATTGGATAGAGGATAGGATAGGATAGAGGATAGGATAGACGATAGGATAGGATAGAGGATAGGATAGACGATATGATAGGATAGAGGATAGGATAGACGATAGGATAGGATAGAGGATAGGATAGGATAGAGGTTACGATAGGATAGAGGATAGGATAGGACAGAGGATAGGATAGGGGATTTGATAGGATAGAGGATAGGATAGGATAGAGGATTGGATAGGATAGAGGATAGATGATAGGATAGGATAGAGGATAGGGTAGGGGATTTGATAGGATAGAGGATAGGATAGGATAGAGGATAGGATAGGATAGAGGATAGGATAGGATAGAGGATAGGATAGACGATAGGATAGGATAGAGGATAGGATAGGATAGAGGATAGGATAGGATAGAGGATAGGATAGGATAGAGGATAGGATAGGATAGAGGATAGAGGATAGGATAGGATACAGGATAGGATAGGATAGAGGATAGGATAGGATAGAGGATAGGATAGGATAGAGGATAGGATAGGATAGAGGATAGGATAGGATAGAGGATAGGATAGGATAGAGGATAGAGGATAGGATAGGATAGAGGATAGAGGATAGAGGATAGGATAGGATAGAGGATAGGATAGGATAGAGGATAGGATAGGATAGAGGATAGGATAGGATAGAGGATAGGATAGGATAGAGGATAGGATAGACGATAGGATAGGATAGATCATAGGATAGGATAGAGGATTAGATAGAATAGAGGATAGGATAGGATAGAGGATAGGATAGTATAGAGGACAGGATAGGATACAGGATTGGATAGGATACAGGAAAGGATAGGATTGAGGATAGGATAGGATGGAGGATAGGATAGGATAGAGGATAGGATAGGATAGAGGATAGGATAGACGATAGGATAGGATAGAGGATAGGATAGGATAGAGGATAGTATAGGATAGAGGATAGAGGATAGGATAGGATAGAGGATAGGATAGGATAGAGGATAGGATAGGATAGAGGATAGGATAGGATAGAGGATAGGATAGGACAGAGGATAGGATAGGATAGAGGATAGGATAGACGATAGGATAGGATAGAGGATAGGATAGGATAGAGGATAGAGGATAGGATAGGATTGAGGATAGGATAGGATAGAGGATAGGATAGGATAGAGGATAGGATAGGATAGAGGATAGGATAGGACAGAGGATAGGGTAGGGGATTTGATAGGATAGAGGATAGGATAGGATAGAAGATAGGATAGGATAGAGGATAGATGATAGGATAGGATAGAGGATAGGATAGGGGATAGGATTGGATAGAGGATAGGATAGGATAGAAGATAGGATAGGATAGAGGATAGGATAGGATAGAGGATAGAGGATAGGATAGGATAGAGGATAGGATAGGACAGAGGATAGGGTAGGGGATTTGATAGGATAGAGGATAGGATAGGATAGAAGATAGGATAGTATAGAGGACAGGATAGGATACAGGATTGGATAGGATACAGGAAAGGATAGGATTGAGGATAGGATAGGATGGAGGATAGGATAGGATAGAGGATAGGATAGGATAGAGGATAGGATAGACGATAGGATAGGATAGAGGATAGGATAGGATAGAGGATAGTATAGGATAGAGGATAGAGGATAGGATAGGATAGAGGATAGGATAGGATAGAGGATAGGATAGGATAGAGGATAGGATAGGATAGAGGATAGGATAGGATAGAGGATAGGATAGGATAGAGGAATAGGATAGGATAGAGGATAGGATAGACGATGGGATAGGATAGATCATAGGATAGGATAGAGGATAAGATAGAATAGAGGATAGGATAGGATAGAGGATAGGATAGTATAGAGGACAGGATAGGATACAGGATTGGATAGGATACAGGAAAGGATAGGATTGAGGATAGGATAGGATGGAGGATAGGATAGGATAGAGGATAGGATAGGATAGAGGATAGGATAGACGATAGGATAGGATAGAGGATAGGATAGGATAGAGGATAGTATAGGATAGAGGATAGAGGATAGGATAGGATAGAGGATAGGATAGGATGGAGGATAGGATAGGATAGAGGATAGGATAGGATAGAGGATAGGATAGGACAGAGGATAGGGTAGGGGATTTGATAGGATCGAGGATAGGATAGGATAGATGATAGGATAGGATAGAGGATAGGATAGGATAGAGGATAGGATAGGATAGAGGATAGGATAGGACAGAGGATAGGATAGGGGATTTGATAGGATAGAGGATAGGATAGGATAGAGGATTGGATAGGATAGAGGATAGATGATAGGATAGGATAGAGGATAGGATAGGGGATTTGATAGGATAGAGGATAGGATAGGATAGAAGATAGGATAGGATAGAGGATAGATGGTAGGATAGGATAGAGGATAGGATAGGGGATAGGATTGGATGGAGGATAGGATAGGATAGAAGATAGGATAGGATAGAGGATAGGATAGGATAGAGGATAAGATAGGATAGAGGATAGGATAGGATAGAGGATAGGATAGGATAGAGGATAGGATAGGATAGAGGATAGGATAGGATAGAGCATAGGATAGGATAGAGGATAGGATAGGATAGAGGATAGGATAGGATAGAGGAATAGGATAGGATAGAGGATAGGATAGATGATAGGATAGGATAGATCATAGGATAGGATAGAGGATAAGATAGAATAGAGGATAGGATAGGATAGAGGATAGGATAGTATAGAGGACAGGATAGGATACAGGATTGGATAGGATACAGGAAAGGATAGGATTGAGGATAGGATAGGATGGAGGATAGGATAGGATAGAGGATAGGATAGGATAGAGGATAGTATAGGATAGAGGATAGGATAGAGGATAGGATAGAGGATAGGATAGGATAGAAGATAGGATAGGATAGAGGATAGGATAGGATAGAGGATAGGATAGGATAGAGGATAGGATAGACGATAGGATAGGATAGAGGATAGGATAGGATAGATGATAGGATAGGATAGAGGATAGGATAGGATAGAGGATAGGATAGGATAGAGGATAGGATAGGACAGAGGATAGGATAGGGGATTTGATAGGATAGAGGATAGGATAGGATAGAGGATTGGATAGGATAGAGGATAGATGATAGGATAGGATAGAGGATAGGATAGGGGATTTGATAGGATAGAGGATAGGATAGGATAGAAGATAGGATAGGATAGAGGATAGATGATAGGATAGGATAGAGGATAGGATAGGGGATAGGATTGGATAGAGGATAGGATAGGATAGAAGATAGGATAGGATAGAGGATAGGATAGGATAGAGGATAAGATAGGATAGAGGATAGGATAGGATAGGATAGAGGATAGGATAGGATAGAGGATAGGATAGGATAGAGGATAGGATAGGATAGAGGATAAGATAGTATAGAGGATAGGATAGGATAGAGGATAGGATAGTATAGAGGACAGGATAGGATACAGGATTGGATAGGATACAGGAAAGGATAGGATTGAGGATAGGATAGGATAGAGGATAGGATAGGATAGAGGATAGGATAGGATAGAGGATAGGATAGACGATAGGATAGGATAGAGGATAGGATAGGATAGAGGATAGAGGATAGGATAGGATAGAGGATAGGATAGGATAGAGGATAGGATAGGATAGAGGATAGGATAGGACAGAGGATAGGGTAGGGGATTTGATAGGATAGAGGATAGGATAGGATAGAAGATAGGATAGGATAGAGGATAGATGATAGGATAGGATAGAGGATAGGATAGGGGATAGGATTGGATAGAGGATAGGATAGGATAGAAGATAGGATAGGATAGAGGATAGGATAGGATAGAGAATAGAGGATAGGATAGGATAGAGGATAGGATAGGACAGAGGATAGGGTAGGGGATTTGATAGGATAGAGGATAGGATAGGATAGAAGATAGGATAGTATAGAGGACAGGATAGGATACAGGATTGGATAGGATACAGGAAAGGATAGGATTGAGGATAGGATAGGATGGAGGATAGGATAGGATAGAGGATAGGATAGGATAGAGGATAGGATAGACGATAGGATAGGATAGAGGATAGGATAGGATAGAGGATAGTATAGGATACAGGATAGAGGATAGGATAGGATAGAGGATAGGATAGGATAGAGGATAGGATAGGATAGAGGATAGGATAGGATAGAGGATAGGATAGGATAGAGGATAGGATAGGATAGAGGAATAGGATAGGATAGAGGATAGGATAGACGATGGGATAGGATAGATCATAGGATAGGATAGAGGATAAGATAGAATAGAGGATAGGATAGGATAGAGGATAGGATAGTATAGAGGAAAGGATAGGATACAGGATTGGATAGGATACAGGAAAGGATAGGATTGAGGATAGGATAGGATGGAGGATAGGATAGGATAGAGGATAGGATAGGATAGAGGATAGGATAGGATAGAGGATAGGATAGACGATAGGATAGGATAGAGGATAGGATAGGATAGAGGATAGTATAGGATAGAGGATAGAGGATAGGATAGGATAGAGGATAGGATAGGATAGAGGATAGGATAGGATAGAGGATAGGATAGGATAGAGGATAGGATAGGATAGAGGATAGGATAGGATAGAGGATAGGATAGGATAGAGGAATATGATAGGATAGAGGATAGGATAGACGATGGGATAGGATAGATCATAGGATAGGATAGAGGATAAGATAGAATAGAGGATAGGATAGGATAGAGGATAGGATAGTATAGAGGACAGGATAGGATACAGGATTGGATAGGATACAGGAAAGGATAGGATTGAGGATAGGATAGGATGGAGGATAGGATAGGATAGAGGATAGGATAGGATAGAGGATAGGATAGACGATAGGATAGGATAGAGGATAGGATAGGATAGAGGATAGTATAGGATAGAGGATAGAGGATAGGATAGGATAGAGGATAGGATAGGATGGAGGATAGGATAGGATAGAGGATAGGATAGGATAGAGGATAGGATAGGACAGAGGATAGGGTAGGGGATTTGATAGGATAGAGGATAGGATAGGATAGAAGATAGGATAGGATAGAGGATAGGATAGGATAGAGGATAGGATAGGATAGAGGATAGGATAGACGATAGGATAGGATAGAGGATAGGATAGGATAGATGATAGGATAGGATAGAGGATAGGATAGGATAGAGGATAGGATAGGATAGAGGATAGGATAGGACAGAGGATAGGATAGGGGATTTGATAGGATAGAGGATAGGATAGGAAAGAAGATAGGATAGGATAGAGGATAGGATAGGGGATTTGATAGGATAGAGGATAGGATAGGATAGAGGATTGGATAGGATAGAGGATAGATGATAGGATAGGATAGAGGATAGGATAGGGGATTTGATAGGATAGAGGATAGGATAGGATAGAAGATAGGATAGGGTAGAGGATAGATGATAGGATAGGATAGAGGATAGGATAGGGGATAGGATTGGATAGAGGATAGGATAGGATAGAAGATAGGATAGGATAGAGGATAGGATAGGATAGAGGAATAGGATAGGATAGAGGATAGGATAGATGATAGGATAGGATAGATCATAGGATAGGATAGAGGATAAGATAGAATAGAGGATAGGATAGGATAGAGGATAGGATAGTATAGAGGACAGGATAGGATACAGGATTGGATAGGATACAGGAAAGGATAGGATTGAGGATAGGATAGGATGGAGGATAGGATAGGATAGAGGATAGGATAGGATAGAGGATAGGATAGACGATAGGATAGGATAGAGGATAGGATAGGATAGAGGATAGTATATTATAGAGGATAGAGGATAGGATAGGATAGAGGATAGGATAGGATAGAGGATAGGATAGGATAGAAGATAGGATAGGATAGAGGATAGGATAGGATAGATCATTGGATAGGATACAGGAAAGGATAGGATTGAGGATAGGATAGGATGGAGGATAGGATAGGATAGAGGATAGGATAGGATAGAGGATAGGATAGACGATAGGATAGGATAGAGGATAGGATAGGATAGAGGATAGAGGATAGGATAGGATAGAGGATAGGATAGGATAGAGGATAGGATAGGATAGAGGATAGGATAGGACAGAGGATAGGGTAGGGGATTTGATAGGATAGAGGATAGGATAGGATAGAAGATAGGATAGGATAGAGGATAGATGATAGGATAGGATAGAGGATAGGATAGGGGATAGGATTGGATAGAGGATAGGATAGGATAGAAGATAGGATAGGATAGAGGATAGGATAGGATAGAGAATAGAGGATAGGATAGGATAGAGGATAGGATAGGACAGAGGATAGGGTAGGGGATTTGATAGGATAGAGGATAGGATAGGATAGAAGATAGGATAGTATAGAGGACAGGATAGGATACAGGATTGGATAGGATACAGGAAAGGATAGGATTGAGGATAGGATAGGATGGAGGATAGGATAGGATAGAGGATAGGATAGGATAGAGGATAGGATAGACGATAGGATAGGATAGAGGATAGGATAGGATAGAGGATAGTATAGGATAGAGGATAGAGGATAGGATAGGATAGAGGATAGGATAGGATAGAGGATAGGATAGGATAGAGGATAGGATAGGATAGAGGATAGGATAGGATAGAGGATAGGATAGGATAGAGGAATAGGATAGGATAGAGGATAGGATAGACGATGGGATAGGATAGATCATAGGATAGGATAGAGGATAAGATAGAATAGAGGATAGGATAGGATAGAGGATAGGATAGTATAGAGGACAGGATAGGATACAGGATTGGATAGGATACAGGAAAGGATAGGATTGAGGATAGGATAGGATGGAGGATAGGATAGGATAGAGGATAGGATAGGATAGAGGATAGGATAGACGATAGGATAGGATAGAGGATAGGATAGGATAGAGGATAGTATAGGATAGAGGATAGAGGATAGGATAGGATAGAGGATAGGATAGGATGGAGGATAGGATAGGATAGAGGATAGGATAGGATAGAGGATAGGATAGGACAGAGGATAGGGTAGGGGATTTGATAGGATAGAGGATAGGATAGGATAGAAGATAGGATAGGATAGAGGATAGGATAGGATAGAGGATAGGATAGGATAGAGGATAGGATAGACGATAGGATAGGATAGAGGATAGGATAGGATAGATGATAGGATAGGATAGAGGATAGGATAGGATAGAGGATAGGATAGGATAGAGGATAGGATAGGACAGAGGATAGGATAGGGGATTTGATAGGATAGAGGATAGGATAGGATAGAAGATAGGATAGGATAGAGGATAGGATAGGATAGAGGATAGGATAAGATATAGGATAGTATAGGATAGAGGATAGAGGATAGGATAGGATAGAGGATAGGATAGGATACAGGATAGGATAGGATAGAGGATAGGATAGGACAGAGGATAGGGTAGGGGATTTGATAGGATAGAGGATAGGATAGGATAGACGATAGGATAGGATAGATGATAGGATAGGATAGAGGATAGGATAGGATAGAGGATAGGATAGGACAGAGGATAGGATAAGATAGAGGATAGGATAGACGATAGGATAGGATAGAGGATAGAGGATAGGATAGCATAGAGGATAGGATAGGATACAGGATAGGATAGGATAGAGGATAGGATAGGACAGAGGATAGGGTAGGGGATTTGATAGGATAGAGGATAGGATAGGATAGAAGATAGGATAGGATAGAGGATAGATGATAGGATAGGATAGAGGATAGGATAGAGGATAGGATAGAGGATAGGATAGGATAGAGGATAGGATAGGATAGAGGATAGGATAGGATAGAAGATAGGATAGGATAGAGGATAGGATAGGACAGAGGATAGGGTAGGGGATTTGATAGGATAGAGGATAGGATAGGGGATTTGATAGGATAGAGGATAGGATAGGATAGAAGATAGGATAGGATAGAGGATCGATGATAGGATAGGATAGAGGATAGGATAAGATAGAGGATAGGATAGACGATAGGATAGGATAGAGGATAGGATAGGATAGAAGATATGATAGGATAGAGGATAGGATAGTATAGAGGATAGGATAGGATAGAGGATAGAGGATAGGATAGGATAGAGGATAGGATAGGATAGAGGATAGGATAGGATAGAGGATAGGATAGGATAGAGGATAGGATAGGATAGAGGATAGGATAGGACAGAGGATAGGATAGGACAGAGGATAGGGTAGGGGATTTGATAGGATAGAAGATAGGATAGGATAGAGGATAGGATAGGATAGAGGATAGGATAGGATAGAGGATAGGATAGGATAGAGGATAGGATAGGATAGAGGATAGGATAGGGGATTTGATAGGATAGAGGATAGGATAGGATAGAAGATAGGATAGAAGATAGGATAGGATAGAGGATAGGATAGGATAGAGGATAGGATAAGATAGAGGATAGGATAGACGATAGGATAGGATAGAGGATAGGATAGGATAGAGGATAGTATAGGATAGAGGATAGGATAGGATAGAGGATAGGATAGGACAGAGGATAGGGTAGGACAGAGGATAGGGTAGGGGATTTGATAGGATAGAAGATAGGATAGGATAGAGGATAGGATAGGATAGAGGATAGGATAGGATAGAGGATAGGATAGGGGATTTGATAGGATAGAGGATAGGATAGGATAGAGGATTGGATAGGATAGAGGATAGATGATAGGATAGGATAGAGGATAGGATAGGGGATTTGATAGGATAGAGGATAGGATAGGATAGAAGATAGGATAGGATAGAAGATAGGATAGGATAGAGGATAGGATAGGATAGAGGATAGGATAGGACAGAGGATAGGGTAGGGGATTTGATAGGATAGAGGATAGGATAGGATAGACGATAGGATAGGATAGAGGATAGGATAGGGGATTTGATAGGATAGAGGATAGGATAGGATAGAAGATAGGATAGGATAGAGGATCGATGATAGGATAGGATAGAGGATAGGATAAGATAGAGGATAGGATAGACGATAGGATAGGATAGAGGATAGGATAGGATAGAAGATAGGATAGGATAGAGGATAGGATAGTATAGAGGATAGGATAGGATAGAGGATAGAGGATAGGATAGGATAGAGGATAGGATAGGATAGAGGATAGGATAGGATAGAGGATAGGATAGGATAGAGGATAGGATAGGATAGAGGATAGGATAGGACAGAGGATAGGATAGGACAGAGGATAGGGTAGGGGATTTGATAGGATAGAAGATAGGATAGGATAGAGGATAGGATAGGATAGAGGATAGGATAGGATAGAGGATAGGATAGGATAGAGGATAGGATAGGGGATTTGATAGGATAGAGGATAGGATAGGATAGAAGATAGGATAGAAGATAGGATAGGATAGAGGATAGGATAGGATAGAGGATAGGATAAGATAGAGGATAGGATAGACGATAGGATAGGATAGAGGATAGGATAGGATAGAGGATAGTATAGGATAGAGGATAGGATAGGATAGAGGATAGGATAGGATAGAGGATAGGATAGGATAGAGGATAGGATAGGGGATTTGATAGGATAGAGGATAGGATAGGATAGAGGATTGGATAGGATAGAGGATAGATGATAGGATAGGATAGAGGATAGGATAGGGGATTTGATAGGATAGAGGATAGGATAGGATAGAAGATAGGATAGGATAGGATAGAAGATAGGATAGGATAGAGGATAGGATAGGATAGAGGATAGGATAGGATAGAGGATAGGATAGGATAGAGGTTACGATAGGATAGAGGATAGGATAGGACAGAGGATAGGATAGGGGATGTGATAGGATAGAGGATAGGATAGGATAGAGGATTGGATAGGATAGAGGATAGATGATAGGATAGGATAGAGGATAGGATAGGGGATTTGATAGGATAGAGGATAGGATAGGATAGAAGATAGGATAGGATAGAGGATAGGATAGGATAGAGGATAGGATAGGATAGAGGATAGGATAAGATAGAGGATAGGATAGACGATAGGATAGGATAGAGGATAGAGGATAGGATAGGATAGAGGATAGGATAAGATAGAGGATAGGATAGACGATAGGATAGGATAGAGGATAGAGGATAGGATAGGATAGAGGATAGGATAGAGGATAGGATAGGATAGAGGATAGGATAAGATAGAGGATAGGATAGACGATAGGATAGGATAGAGGATAGAGGATAGAGGATAGAGGATAGAGGATAGAGGATAGGATAGGATAGAGGATAGGATAGGATAGAGGATAGGATAGGATAGAGGATAGGATAGGATAGAGGATAGGATAGGACAGAGGATAGGATAGGGGATTTGATAGGATAGAGGATAGGATAGGATAGAAGATAGGATAGGATAGAGGATAGGATAGGATAGAGGATAGGATAGGATAGAGGATAGGATAAGATAGAGGATAGGATAGACGATAGGATAGGATAGAGGATAGAGTATAGGATAGGATAGAGGATAGGATAGGATACAGGATAGGATAGGATACAGGATAGGATAGGATAGAGGATAGGATAGGACAGAGGATAGGGTAGGGGATTTGATAGGATAGAGGATAGGATAGGATAGAAGATAGGATAGGATAGAGGATAGATGATAGGATAGGATAGAGGATAGGATAAGATAGAGGATAGGATAGACGATAGGATAGGATAGAGGATAGGATAGGATAGAAGATAGGATAGGATAGAGGATAGGATAGTATAGAGGATAGGATAGGATAGAGGATAGAGGATAGGATAGGATAGAGGATAGGATAGGATAGAGGATAGGATAGGATAGAGGATAGGATAGGATAGAGGATAGGATAGGATAGAGGATAGGATAGGATAGAGGATAGGATAGGACAGAGGATACGATAGGACAGAGGATAGGGTAGGGGATTTGATAGGATAGAAGATAGGATAGGATAGAGGATAGGATAGGATAGAGGATAGGATAGGATATAGGATAGGATAGGATAGAGGATAGGATAGGGGATTTGATAGGATAGAGGATAGGATAGGATAGATAGAGGATAGGGTAGGATAGAGGATAGGATAGGATAGAGGATAGGATAAGATAGAGGATAGGATAGACGATAGGATAGGATAGAGGATAGGATAGGATAGAGGATAGTATAGGATAGAGGATAGGATAGGATAGAGGATAGGATAGGACAGAGGATAGGGTAGGGGATTTGATAGGATAGAGGATAGGATTGGATAGACGATAGGATAGGATAGAGGATAGGATAGGGGATTTGATAGGATAGAGGATAGGATAGGATAGAAGATAGGATAGGATAGAGGATAGATGATAGGATAGGATAGAGGATAGGATAGAGGATAGGATAGGATAGAGGATAGGATAGGATAGAAGATAGGATAGGATAGAGGATAGATGATAGGATAGGATAGAGGATAGGATAGAGGATAGGATAGGATAGAGGATAGGATAGGATAGAAGATAGGATAGGATAGAGGATAGGATAGGATAGAGGATAGGATAGGATAGAGGATAGGATAGGATAGAGGATAGGATAGGATAGATGATAGGATAGGACAGAGGATAGGGTAGGGGATTTGATAGGATAGAGGATAGGATAGGATTGAGGATATGATAAAATGGAGGATAGGATAGGATAGAGTATAGGATAGGATAGAGGATAGGATAGACGATAGGATAGCATAGACTATAGGATAGGATAGAGGATAGGATAGGATAGAGGATAGAGGATAGGATAGGATAGAGGATAGGATAGGATAGAGGATAGGATAGGATAGAGGATAGGATAGGACAGAGGATAGGGTAGGGGATAGGATAGGATAGAGGTTACGATAGGATAGAGGATAGGATAGGACAGAGGATAGGATAGGGGATTTGATAGGATAGAGGATAGGATAGGATAGAGGATTGGATAGGATAGAGGATAGATGATAGGATAGGGGATTTGATAGGATAGAGGATAGGATAGGATAGAAGATAGGATAGGATAGAGGATAGGATAGGATAGAGGATAGGATAGGATAGAGGATAGGATAAGATAGAGGATAGGATAGACGATAGGATAGGATAGAGGATAGAGGATAGGATAGGATAGAGGATAGGATAGGATACAGGATAGGATAGGATACAGGATAGGATAGGATAGAGGATAGGATAGGACAGAGGATAGGGTAGGGGATTTGATAGGATAGAGGATAGGATAGGATAGAAGATAGGATAGGATAGAGGATAGATGATAGGATAGGATAGAGGATAGGATAAGATAGAGGATAGGATAGACGATAGGATAGGATAGAGGATAGGATAGGATAGAAGATAGGATAGGATAGAGGATAGGATAGTATAGAGGATAGGATAGGATAGAGGATAGAGGATAGGATAGGATAGAGGATAGGATAGGATAGAGGATAGGATAGGATAGAGGATAGGATAGGATAGAGGATAGGATAGGATAGAGGATAGGATAGGACAGAGGATAGGATAGGACAGAGGATAGGGTAGGGGATTTGATAGGATAGAAGATAGGATAGGATAGAGGATAGGATAGGATAGAGGATAGGATAGGATATAGGATAGGATAGGATAGAGGATAGGATAGGATAGAAGATAGGATAGGATAGAGGATAGGATAGGATAGAGGATAGGATAGGATAGAGGATAGGATAAGATAGAGGATAGGATAGACGATAGGATAGGATAGAGGATAGGATAGGATAGAGGATAGTATAGGATAGAGGATAGGATAGGATAGAGGATAGGATAGGACAGAGGATAGGGTAGGGGATTTGATAGGATAGAGGATAGGATAGGATAGACGATAGGATAGGATAGAGGATAGGATAGGGGATTTGATAGGATAGAGGATAGGATAGGATAGAAGATAGGATAGGATAGAGGATAGATGATAGGATAGGATAGAGGATAGGATAGAGGATAGGATAGGATAGAGGATAGGATAGGATAGAAGATAGGATAGGATAGAGGATAGATGATAGGATAGGATAGAGGATAGGATAGAGGATAGGATAGGATAGAGGATAGGATAGGATAGAAGATAGGATAGGATAGAGGATAGGATAGGATAGAGGATAGGATAGGATAGAGGATAGGATAGGATAGAGGATAGGATAGGATAGATGATAGGATAGGACAGAGGATAGGGTAGGGGATTTGATAGGATAGAGGATAGGATAGGATTGAGGATATGATAAAATGGAGGATAGGATAGGATAGAGTATAGGATAGGATAGAGGATAGGATAGACGATAGGATAGCATAGAGGATAGGATAGGATAGAGGATAGGATAGGATAGAGGATAGAGGATAGGATAGGATAGAGGATAGGATAGGATAGAGGATAGGATAGGACAGAGGATAGGGTAGGGGATAGGATAGGATAGAGGTTACGATAGGATAGAGGATAGGATAGGACAGAGGATAGGATAGGGGATTTGATAGGATAGAGGATAGGATAGGATAGAAGATAGGATAGGATAGAGGATAGGATAGGATAAGATAGAGGATAGGATAGACGATAGGATAGGATAGAGGATAGAGGATAGAGGATAGAGGATAGAGGATAGGATAGGATAGAGGATAGGATAGGATAGAGGATAGGATAGGATAGAGGATAGGATAGGACAGAGGATAGGATAGGGGATTTGATAGGATAGAGGATAGGATAGGGTAGAGGATAGGATAGAAGATAGGATAGGATAGAGGATAGATGATAGGATAGGATAGAGGATAGGATAGAGGATAGGATAGGATAGAGGATAGGATAGAGGATAGGATAGAGGATAGGATAGGATAGAGGATAGGATAGGATAGAGGATAGGATAGGATAGAAGATAGGATAGGATAGAGGATAGGATAGGACAGAGGATAGGGTAGGGGATTTGATAGGATAGAGGATAGGATAGGATAGACGATAGGATAGGATAGAGGATAGGATAGGGGATTTGATAATATAGAGGATAGGATAGGATAGAAGATAGGATAGGATAGAGGATAGGATAGGATAGAGGATAGGATAAGATAGAGGATAGGATAGACGATAGGATAGGATAGAGGATAGAGGATAGAGGATAGAGGATAGGATAGGATAGAGGATAGGATAGGATAGAGGATAGGATAGGATAGAGGATACGATAGGACAGAGGATAGGATAGGGGATTTGATAGGATAGAGGATAGGATAGGGTAGAGGATAGGATAGGACTGAGGATAGGGTAGGGGATTTGATAGGATAGAGGATAGGATAGGATAAAAGATAGGGTAGGGGATTTGATAGGATAGAGGATAGGATAGGATAGAGGATAGGATAGACGATAGGATAGGATAGAGGATAGGATAGAATAGACGATAGGATAGGATAGAGCATAGGA
Source organism: Halictus rubicundus (assembly GCF_050948215.1). Taxonomy (NCBI): domain Eukaryota; kingdom Metazoa; phylum Arthropoda; class Insecta; order Hymenoptera; family Halictidae; genus Halictus; species Halictus rubicundus. The sequence goes on from NW_027489558.1 coordinate 26,840, forward strand.
TAGGATAGAGGATAGGATAGGATAGAGGATAGGATAGGGGATTTGATAGGATAGAGGATAGGATAGGATAGAAGATAGGATAGGATAGAGGATAGGATAGGATAGAGGATAGGATAAGATATAGGATAGTATAGGATACAGGATAGAGGATAGGATAGGATAGAGGATAGGATAGGATACAGGATAGGATAGGATAGAGGATAGGATAGGACAGAGGATAGGGTAGGGGATTTGATAGGATAGAGGATAGGATAGGATAGACGATAGGATAGGATAGATGATAGGATAGGATAGAGGATAGGATAGGATAGAGGATAGGATAGGACAGAGGATAGGATAGGGGATTTGATAGGATAGAGGATAGGATAGGATAGAGGATAGGATAGGATAGAGGTTACGATAGGATAGAGGATAGGATAGGACAGAGTATAGGATAGGGGATTTGATAGGATAGAGGATAGGATAGGATAGAAGATAGGATAGGATAGAGGATAGGATAGGATAGAGGATAGGATAGGATAGAGGATAGGATAAGATAGAGGATAGGATAGACGATAGGATAGGATAGAGGATAGGATACGATAGAAGATAGGATAGGATAGAGGATAGGATAGGATAGAGGATAGGATAGGATAGAGGATAGGATAGGGCAGAGGATAGGATAGGAGATTTGATAGGATAGAGGATAGGATAGGATAGAGGATTGGATAGGATAGAGGATATATGATAGGATAGGATAGAGGATAGGATAGGGGATTTGATAGGATAGAGGATAGGATAGGATAGAAGATAGGATAGGATAGAGGATAGATGATAGGATAGGATAGAGGATAGGATAGAGGATAGGATAGGATAGAGGATAGGATAGGATAGAGGATAGGATAGGATAGAAGATAGGATAGGATAGAGGATAGGATAGGACAGAGGATAGGGTAGGGGATTTGATAGGATAGAGGATAGGATAGGATAGACGATAGGATAGGATAGAGGATAGGATAGGGGATTTGATAGGATAGAGGATAGGATAGGATAGAGGATAGGATAGGATAGAAGATAGGATAGGATAGAGGATAGGATAGTATAGAGGATAGGATAGGATAGAGGATAGAGGATAGGATAGGATAGAGGATAGGATAGGATAGAGGATAGGATAGGATAGAGGATAGGATAGGATAGAGGATAGGATAGGACAGAGGATAGGATAAGACAGAGGATAGGGTACGGGATTTGATAGGATAGAAGATAGGATAGGATAGAGGATAGGATAGGATAGAGGATAGGATAGGATAGAGGATAGGATAGGGGATTTGATAGGATAGAGGATAGGATAGGATAGAAGATAGGATAGGATAGAGGATAGGATAGGATAGAGGATAGGATAGGATAGAGGATAGGATAAGATAGAGGATAGGATAGACGATAGGATAGGATAGAGGATAGGATAGGATAGAGGATAGTATAGGATAGAGGATAGAGGATAGCATAGGATAGAGGATAGGATAGGATAGAGGATAGGATAGGATAGAGGATAGGATAGGACAGAGGATAGGGTAGGGGATTTGATAGGATAGAGGATAGGATAGGATATACGATAGGATAGGATAGAGGATAGGATAGGGGATTTGATAGGATAGAGGATAGGATAGGATAGAAGATAGGATAGGATAGAGGATAGATGATAGGATAGGATAGAGGATAGGATAGAGGATAGGATAGGATAGAGGATAGGATAGGATAGAAGATAGGATAGGATAGAGGATAGGATAGGATAGAGGATAGGATAGGATAGAGGATAGGATAGGATAGAGGATAGGATAGGATAGAGGATAGGATAGGACAGAGGATAGGGTAGGGGATTTGATAGGATAGAGGATAGGATAGGATTGAGGATATGATAGGATGGAGGATAGGATAGGATAGAGTATAGGATAGGATAGAGGATAGGATAGACGATAGGATAGTATAGAGGATAGGATAGGATAGAGGATAGGATAGGATAGAGGATACAGGATAGGATAGGATAGAGGATAGGATAGGATAGAGGATAGGATAGGATAGAGGATAGGATAGGACAGAGGATAGGGTAGGGGATTTGATAGGATAGAGGATAGGATAGGATAGACGATAGGATAGGATAGAGGATAGGATAGGGGATTTGATAGGATAGAGGATAGGATAGGATAGAGGAGAGGATAGGATAGAAGATAGGATAGGATAGAGGATAGGATAGTATAGAGGATAGGATAGGATAGAGGATAGAGGATAGGATAGGATAGAGGATAGGATAGGATAGAGGATAGGATAGGATAGAGGATAGGATAGGATAGAAGATAGGATAGGATAGAGGATAGGATAGGATAGAGGATAGGATAGGATAGAGGATAGGATAGGGGATTTGATAGGATAGAGGATAGGATAGGATAGAAGATAGGATAGGATAGAGGATAGGATAGGATAGAGGATACGATAGGACAGAGGATAGGATAGGGGATTTGATAGGATAGAGGATAGGATAGGGTAGAGGATAGGATAGGACTGAGGATAGGGTAGGGGATTTGATAGGATAGAGGATAGGATAGGATAAAAGATAGGGTAGGGGATTTGATAGGATAGAGGATAGGATAGGATAGAGGATAGGATAGACGATAGGATAGGATAGAGGATAGGATAGAATAGACGATAGGATAGGATAGAGCATAGGATAGGATAGAGGATAGGATAGGATAGAGGATAGGATAGGGGATTTGATAGGATAGAGGATAGGATAGGATAGAAGATAGGATAGGATAGAGGATAGGATAGGATAGAGGATAGGATAAGATATAGGATAGTATAGGATAGAGGATAGAGGATAGGATAGGATAGAGGATAGGATAGGATACAGGATAGGATAGGATAGAGGATAGGATATTACAGAGGATAGGGTAGGGGATTTGATAGGATAGAGGATAGGATAGGATAGACGATAGGATAGGATAGATGATAGGATAGGATAGAGGATAGGATAGGATAGAGGATAGGATAGGACAGAGGATAGGATAGGGGATTTGATAGGATAGAGGATAGGATAGGATAGAGGATAGGATAGGATAGAGGTTACGATAGGATAGAGGATAGGATAGGACAGAGTATAGGATAGGGGATTTGATAGGATAGAGGATAGGATAGGATAGAAGATAGGATAGGATAGAGGATAGGATAGGATAGAGGATAGGATAGGATAGAGGATAGGATAGGATAGAAGATAGGATAGGATAGAGGATAGGATAGGACAGAGGATAGGGTAGGGGATTTGATAGGATAGAGGATAGGATAGGATAGACGATAGGATAGGATAGAGGATAGGATAGGGGATTTGATAGGATAGAGGATAGGATAGGATAGAGGATAGGATAGGATAGAGGATAGGATAGGATAGAGGATAGGATAGGGGATTTGATAGGATAGAGGATAGGATAGGATAGAAGATAGGATAGGATAGAGGATAGGATAGGATAGAGGATAGGATAGGATAGAGGATAGGATAAGATAGAGGATAGGATAGACGATAGGATAGGATAGAGGATAGGATAGGATAGAGGATAGTATAGGATAGAGGATAGAGGATAGCATAGGATAGAGGATAGGATAGGATAGAGGATAGGATAGGATAGAGGATAGGATAGGACAGAGGATAGGGTAGGGGATTTGATAGGATAGAGGATAGGATAGGATAGACGATAGGATAGGATAGAGGATAGGATAGGGGATTTGATAATATAGAGGATAGGATAGGATAGAAGATAGGATAGGATAGAGGATAGGATAGGATAGAGGATAGGATAAGATAGAGGATAGGATAGACGATAGGATAGGATAGAGGATAGAGGATAGAGGATAGAGGATAGGATAGGATAGAGGATAGGATAGGATAGAGGATAGGATAGGATAGAGGATACGATAGGACAGAGGATAGGATAGGGGATTTGATAGGATAGAGGATAGGATAGGGTAGAGGATAGGATAGGACTGAGGATAGGGTAGGGGATTTGATAGGATAGAGGATAGGATAGGATAAAAGATAGGGTAGGGGATTTGATAGGATAGAGGATAGGATAGGATAGAGGATAGGATAGACGATAGGATAGGATAGAGGATAGGATAGAATAGACGATAGGATAGGATAGAGCATAGGATAGGATAGAGGATAGGATAGGATAGAGGATAGGATAGGGGATTTGATAGGATAGAGGATAGGATAGGATAGAAGATAGGATAGGATAGAGGATAGGATAGGATAGAGGATAGGATAAGATATAGGATAGTATAGGATACAGGATAGAGGATAGGATAGGATAGAGGATAGGATAGGATACAGGATAGGATAGGATAGAGGATAGGATAGGACAGAGGATAGGGTAGGGGATTTGATAGGATAGAGGATAGGATAGGATAGACGATAGGATAGGATAGATGATAGGATAGGATAGAGGATAGGATAGGATAGAGGATAGGATAGGACAGAGGATAGGATAGGGGATTTGATAGGATAGAGGATAGGATAGGATAGAGGATAGGATAGGATAGAGGTTACGATAGGATAGAGGATAGGATAGGACAGAGTATAGGATAGGGGATTTGATAGGATAGAGGATAGGATAGGATAGAAGATAGGATAGGATAGAGGATAGGATAGGATAGAGGATAGGATAGGATAGAGGATAGGATAAGATAGAGGATAGGATAGACGATAGGATAGGATAGAGGATAGGATACGATAGAAGATAGGATAGGATAGAGGATAGGATAGGATAGAGGATAGGATAGGATAGAGGATAGGATAGGGCAGAGGATAGGATAGGAGATTTGATAGGATAGAGGATAGGATAGGATAGAGGATTGGATAGGATAGAGGATATATGATAGGATAGGATAGAGGATAGGATAGGGGATTTGATAGGATAGAGGATAGGATAGGATAGAAGATAGGATAGGATAGAGGATAGATGATAGGATAGGATAGAGGATAGGATAGAGGATAGGATAGGATAGAGGATAGGATAGGATAGAGGATAGGATAGGATAGAAGATAGGATAGGATAGAGGATAGGATAGGACAGAGGATAGGGTAGGGGATTTGATAGGATAGAGGATAGGATAGGATAGACGATAGGATAGGATAGAGGATAGGATAGGGGATTTGATAGGATAGAGGATAGGATAGGATAGAGGATAGGATAGGATAGAAGATAGGATAGGATAGAGGATAGGATAGTATAGAGGATAGGATAGGATAGAGGATAGAGGATAGGATAGGATAGAGGATAGGATAGGATAGAGGATAGGATAGGATAGAGGATAGGATAGGATAGAGGATAGGATAGGACAGAGGATAGGATAAGACAGAGGATAGGGTACGGGATTTGATAGGATAGAAGATAGGATAGGATAGAGGATAGGATAGGATAGAGGATAGGATAGGATAGAGGATAGGATAGGGGATTTGATAGGATAGAGGATAGGATAGGATAGAAGATAGGATAGGATAGAGGATAGGATAGGATAGAGGATAGGATAGGATAGAGGATAGGATAAGATAGAGGATAGGATAGACGATAGGATAGGATAGAGGATAGGATAGGATAGAGGATAGTATAGGATAGAGGATAGAGGATAGCATAGGATAGAGGATAGGATAGGATAGAGGATAGGATAGGATAGAGGATAGGATAGGACAGAGGATAGGGTAGGGGATTTGATAGGATAGAGGATAGGATAGGATAGACGATAGGATAGGATAGAGGATAGGATAGGGGATTTGATAGGATAGAGGATAGGATAGGATAGAAGATAGGATAGGATAGAGGATAGATGATAGGATAGGATAGAGGATAGGATAGAGGATAGGATAGGATAGAGGATAGGATAGGATAGAGATAGGATAGGATAGAGGATAGGATAGGATAGAGGATAGGATAGGATAGAGGATAGGATAGGATAGAGGATAGGATAGGATAGAGGATAGGATAGGACAGAGGATAGGGTAGGGGATTTGATAGGATAGAGGATAGGATAGGATTGAGGATATGATAGGATGGAGGATAGGATAGGATAGAGTATAGGATAGGATAGAGGATAGGATAGACGATAGGATAGTATAGAGGATAGGATAGGATAGAGGATAGGATAGGATAGAGGATACAGGATAGGATAGGATAGAGGATAGGATAGGATAGAGGATAGGATAGGATAGAGGATAGGATAGGACAGAGGATAGGGTAGGGGATTTGATAGGATAGAGGATAGGATAGGATAGACGATAGGATAGGATAGAGGATAGGATAGGGGATTTGATAGGATAGAGGATAGGATAGGATAGAGGAGAGGATAGGATAGAAGATAGGATAGGATAGAGGATAGGATAGTATAGAGGATAGGATAGGATAGAGGATAGAGGATAGGATAGGATAGAGGATAGGATAGGATAGAGGATAGGATAGGATAGAGGATAGGATAGGATAGAAGATAGGATAGGATAGAGGATAGGATAGGATAGAGGATAGGATAGGATAGAGGATAGGATAGGGGATTTGATAGGATAGAGGATAGGATAGGATAGAAGATAGGATAGGATAGAGGATAGGATAGGATAGAGGATACGATAGGACAGAGGATAGGATAGGGGATTTGATAGGATAGAGGATAGGATAGGGTAGAGGATAGGATAGGACTGAGGATAGGGTAGGGGATTTGATAGGATAGAGGATAGGATAGGATAAAAGATAGGGTAGGGGATTTGATAGGATAGAGGATAGGATAGGATAGAGGATAGGATAGACGATAGGATAGGATAGAGGATAGGATAGAATAGACGATAGGATAGGATAGAGCATAGGATAGGATAGAGGATAGGATAGGATAGAGGATAGGATAGGGGATTTGATAGGATAGAGGATAGGATAGGATAGAAGATAGGATAGGATAGAGGATAGGATAGGATAGAGGATAGGATAAGATATAGGATAGTATAGGATAGAGGATAGAGGATAGGATAGGATAGAGGATAGGATAGGATACAGGATAGGATAGGATAGAGGATAGGATATTACAGAGGATAGGGTAGGGGATTTGATAGGATAGAGGATAGGATAGGATAGACGATAGGATAGGATAGATGATAGGATAGGATAGAGGATAGGATAGGATAGAGGATAGGATAGGACAGAGGATAGGATAGGGGATTTGATAGGATAGAGGATAGGATAGGATAGAGGATAGGATAGGATAGAGGATAGGATAGGATAGAGGATACAGGATAGGATAGGATAGAGGATAGGATAGGATAGAGGATAGGATAGGATAGAGGATAGGATAGGACAGAGGATAGGGTAGGGGATTTGATAGGATAGAGGATAGGATAGGATAGACGATAGGATAGGATAGAGGATAGGATAGGGGATTTGATAGGATAGAGGATAGGATAGGATAGAGGATAGAGGATAGGATAGGATAGAGGATAGGATAGGATAGAGGATAGGATAGGATAGAGGATAGGATAGGATAGAGGATAGGATAGGATAGAGGATAGGATAGGATAGAGGATAGGATAGGACAGAGGATAGGGTAGGGGATTTGATAGGATAGAGGATAGGATAGGATTGAGGATATGATAGGATGGAGGATAGGATAGGATAGAGTATAGGATAGGATAGAGGATAGGATAGACGATAGGATAGTATAGAGGATAGGATAGGATAGAGGATAGGATAGGATAGAGGATACAGGATAGGATAGGATAGAGGATAGGATAGGATAGAGGATAGGATAGGATAGAGGATAGGATAGGACAGAGGATAGGGTAGGGGATTTGATAGGATAGAGGATAGGATAGGATAGACGATAGGATAGGATAGAGGATAGGATAGGGGATTTGATAGGATAGAGGATAGGATAGGATAGAGGAGAGGATAGGATAGAAGATAGGATAGGATAGAGGATAGGATAGTATAGAGGATAGGATAGGATAGAGGATAGAGGATAGGATAGGATAGAGGATAGGATAGGATAGAGGATAGGATAGGATAGAGGATAGGATAGGATAGAAGATAGGATAGGATAGAGGATAGGATAGGATAGAGGATAGGATAGGATAGAGGATAGGATAGGGGATTTGATAGGATAGAGGATAGGATAGGATAGAAGATAGGATAGGATAGAGGATAGGATAGGATAGAGGATACGATAGGACAGAGGATAGGATAGGGGATTTGATAGGATAGAGGATAGGATAGGGTAGAGGATAGGATAGGACTGAGGATAGGGTAGGGGATTTGATAGGATAGAGGATAGGATAGGATAAAAGATAGGGTAGGGGATTTGATAGGATAGAGGATAGGATAGGATAGAGGATAGGATAGACGATAGGATAGGATAGAGGATAGGATAGAATAGACGATAGGATAGGATAGAGCATAGGATAGGATAGAGGATAGGATAGGATAGAGGATAGGATAGGGGATTTGATAGGATAGAGGATAGGATAGGATAGAAGATAGGATAGGATAGAGGATAGGATAGGATAGAGGATAGGATAAGATATAGGATAGTATAGGATAGAGGATAGAGGATAGGATAGGATAGAGGATAGGATAGGATACAGGATAGGATAGGATAGAGGATAGGATAGGACAGAGGATAGGGTAGGGGATTTGATAGGATAGAGGATAGGATAGGATA
>NW_027489559.1:0-35534 GCF_050948215.1 Halictus rubicundus
ATTTAGCTGTATTCTAGTATATTCAGGTATACTCAGGTATATTCTGGTATATTCTTCTATATTCTAGTAATATTATGGTATATTCTGGTATATTCTTGTATATTCTAGTAATATTATGGTATATTCAGGTATATTCTTCTATATTCTAGTAATATTATGGTATATTCTGCTATATTCTGGTATATTCTGCTATATTCTAGTATATCCTGATATATTCTCGTATATTCTTCTACATTCTAATAATATAATGATATATTCTGGTATATTCTGGTACATTTTCGCATATTCTAGTATATTCTCCTATATTCTAGTATATTCTGGTATATTCTCGTATATTCTTCTATATTCTAGTAATATGATGGTATATTTCTTGTATATTCTGGTATATTTTGGTATATTCAGGTATATTCTAGTGATATTATGGTATATTTTGGTATATTCTGGAATATTCGGCTATATTCTCGTATATTCTTCTATATTCTAGTAATATTATGGTATATTCTGGTATATTCTTGTATATTCTGGTATATTCTGGTATATTCTGCTATATTCTTGTATATTGTGGTATATTCTGGTATATTCTGCTATATTCTAGTATATTGTGGTATATTCTTGATTATTCTGCTATATTCTCGTATATTCTGCTATATTCTAGTATATTCTGGTATATTCTGGTATATTCTTGATTATTCTGCTATATTCTCGTATATTCTGCTATATTCGAGTATATTCTGGTATATTCTCGTATATTCTTCTATATTCTAGTATATTCTGGTATATTCTCGTATATTCTTCTATATTCTAGTAATATGATGGTATATTCTAGTATATTCTTGAATATTCTGCTATATTCTCGTATATTCTAGTATATTCTGCTATATTCTAGTATATTCTGGTATATTCTCGTATATTCTTCTATATGCTAGTAATATTATGGTATATTCTGGTATATTCTGGTATATTCTGCTATATTCTAGTATATTCTGGTATATATTCTGCTATATTCTAGTATATTCTGGTATATTCTCGTATATTCTTCTATATTCTAGTACTATAATGGTATATTCTGGTATATTCTCGTATATTCTTCTATATTCTAGTAATATTATGGTATATTCTGGTATATTCTGGTAATATTCTGCTATATTCTAGTATATTCAGGTATATAATCGTACATTCTTCTATATTCTAGTAATATTATGGTATATTCTGGTATATTCTGGAATATTCTGCTATATTCTCGTATATTCTAGTATATTCTGCTATATTCTAGTATATTCTGCTATATTCGAGTAATATTATGGTATATTTCTGGTATATTCAAGTATATTCTGGTGTATTCTGCTATATTCTAGTATATTCAGGTATATTCAGGTATATTCTGGTATATTCTTCTATATTCTAGTAATATTATGGTATATTCTGGTATATTCTTTCTATATTCGAGTAATATTATGGTATATTCTGCTATATTCAAGTATATCTTGATATATTCTCGTATATTCTTCTACATTCTAATAATATAATGGTATATTCTGGTATATTTCTGGTACATTGTCGCATATTCTAGTATATTCTGCTATATTCTAGTATATTCTGGTATATTCTCGTATATTCTTCTATATTCTAGTAATATGATGGTATATTCTAGTATATTCTGGAATATTCTGCTATATTCTCGTATATTCTAGTATATTCTGCTATATTCTAGTATATTCTGGTATATTCTCGTATATTCTTCTATATTCTAGTAATATTATGGTATATTCTGGTATATTCTGGATATATTCTGCTATATTCTAGTATATTCAGGTATATAATCGTACATTCTTCTATATTCTAGTAATATTATGGTATATTCTGGTATATTCTGGAATATTCTGCTATATTCTCGTATATTCTAGTATATTCTGCTATATTCTCTAGTATATTCTGCTATATTCTAGTATATTCTGGTATATTCTCGTATATTCATCTATATTCTATTAATATTCTCGTATATTCTAGTATATTCTAGTACATTCAGGTATATTCTCGTATATTCTTCTATATTCGAGTAATATTATGGTATATTTCTGGTATATTCAAGTATATTCTGGTTTATTCTGCTATATTCTAGTATATTCAGGTATATTCAGGTATATTCTGGTATATTCTTCTATATTCTTGTAATATTATGGTATATTCTGGTATATTCTTCTATATTCGAGTAATATTATGGTATATTCTGGTATATTCAAGTATATTCTGGTATATTTAGCTGTATTCTAGTATATTCAGGTATACTCAGGTATATTCTGGTATATTCTTCTTATTCTAGTAATATTATGGTAATATTCTGGTATATTCTTGTATATTCTAGTAATATTATGGTATATTCAGGTATATTCTTCTATATTCTAGTAATATTATGGTATATTCTGCTATATTCTGGTATATTCTGCTATATTCTAGTATATTCCTGATATATTCTCGTATATTCTTCTACATTCTAATAATATAATGATATATTCTGGTATATTCTGGTACATTTTTCGCATATTCTAGTATATTCTCCTATATTCTAGTATATTCTGGTATATTCTCGTATATTCTTCTATAATTCTAGTAATATGATGGTATATTCTAGTATATTCTTGAATATTCTGCTATATTCTCGTATATTCTAGTATATTCTGCTATATTCTAGTATATTCTGGTATATTCTCGTATATTCTTCTATATGCTAGTAATATTATGGTATATTCTGGTATATTCTGGTATATTCTGCTATATTCTAGTATATTCTGGTATATTCTGCTATATTCTAGTATATTCTGGTATATTCTCGTATATTCTTCTATATTCTAGTACTATAATGGTATATTCTGGTATATTCTCGTATATTCTTCTATATTCTAGTAATATTATGGTATATTCTGCTATATTCTGGTATATTCTGCTATATTCTAGTATATTCCTGATATATTCTCGTATATTCTTCTACATTCTAATAATATAATGGTATATTCTGGTATATTCTCGTATATTCTTCTATATTCTAGTAACATTATGGTATATTCTGCTATATTCTGGTATATTCTGCTATATTCTAGTATATTCCTGATATATTTCTCGTATATTCTTCTACATTCTAATAATATAATGGTATATTCTGGTATATTCTGGTACATTTTCGCATATTCTAGTATATTCTCCTATATTCTAGTATATTCTGGTATATTCTCGTATATTCTTCTATATTCTAGTAATATAATGGTATATTTGTAGTATATTCTGGAATATTCTGCTATATTCTCGTATATTCTAGTATATTCTGCTATATTCTAGTATATTCTGGTATATTCTCGTATATTCTTCTATATTCTAGTAATATTATGGTATATTCTGCTATATTCTGGTATATTCTGCTATATTCAAGTATATCTTGATATATTCTCGTATATTCTTCTACATTCTAATAATATAATGGTATATTCTGGTATATTCTGGTACATTGTCGCATATTGTAGTATATTCTGCTATATTTCTAGTATATTCTGGTATATTCTCGTATATTCTTCTATATTCTAGTAATATGATGTTATATTCTAGTATATTCTGGAATATTCTGCTATATTCTCGTACATTCTAGTATATTCTAGTATATTCTAGTATATTCTGGTATATTCTGGTATATTCTCGTATATTCTTCTATATTCTAGTAATATTATGGTATATTCTGGTATATTCTGGTATATTCTGCTATATTCTAGTATATTCAGGTATATAGTCGTACATTCTTCTATATTCTAGTAATATTATGGTATATTCTGGTATATTCTGGAATATTCTGCTATATTCTCGTATATTCTAGTATATTCTGCTATATTCTAGTATATTCTGGTATATTCTCGTATATTCTTCTATATTCTAGTAATATTTCTCGTATGTTCTAGTATATTCTAGTACATTCAGGTATATTCTCGTATATTCTTCTATATTCTAGTAATATTATGGTATATTCTGGTATATTCTGGAATATTCGGCTATATTCTTGTATATTCTGGTATATTTTGGTATATTCAGGGTATATTCTAGTGATATTATGGTATATTTTGGTATATTCTGGAATATTCGGCTATATTCTCGTATATTCTTCTATATTCTAGTAATATTATGGTATATTCTGGTATATTCTTGTATATTCTGGTATATTCTGGTATATTCTGCTATATTTCTTGTATATTGTGGTATATTCTGGTATATTCTGCTATATTCTAGTATATTGTGGTATATTCTTGATTATTCTGCTATATTCTCGTATATTCTGCTATATTCTAGTATATTCTGGGTATATTCTGGTATATTCTTGATTATTCTGCTATATTCTCGTATATTCTGCTATATTCTAGTATATTCTGGTATATTCTCGTATATTCTTCTATATTCTAGTACTATAATGGTATATTCTGGTATATTCTCGTATATTCTTCTATATTCTAGTAATATTATGGTATATTCTGCTATATTCTGGTATATTCTGCTATATTCTAGTATATCCTGATATATTCTCGTATATTCTTCTACATTCTAATAATATAATGGTATATTCTGGTATATTCTGGTACATTTTCGCATATTCTAGTATATTCTCCTATATTCTAGTATATTCTGGTATATTCTCGTATATTCTTCTATATTCTAGTAATATGATGGTATATTCTAGTATATTCTGGAATATTCTGCTATATTCTCGTATATTCTAGTATATTCTGCTATATTCTAGTAATATTCTGGTATATTCTCGTATATTCTTCTATATTCTAGTAATATTATGGTATATTCTGGTATATTCTGGTATATTGTATATTCTGCTATATTCTAGTATATTCTGGTATATTCTGCTATATTCTAGTATATTCTGGTATATTCTCGTATATTCTCGTCTATATTCTAGTACTATAATGGTATATTCTGGTATATTCTCGTATATTCTTCTATATTCTAGTAATATGATGGTATATTCTAGTATATTCTGGAATATTCTGCTATATTCTCGTATATTCTAGTATATTCTGCTATATTCTAGTATATTCTGGTGTATTCTCGTATATTCTTCTATATTCTAGTAATATTATGGTATATTCTGGTATATATTCTGGTATAATTCTGCTATATTCTAGTATATTCAGGTATATAATCGTACATTCTTCTATATTCTAGTAATATTATGGTATATTCTGGTATATTCTGGAATATTCTGCTATATTCTCGTATATTCTAGTATATTCTGCTATATTCTAGTATATTCTGCTATATTCTAGTATATTCTGGTATATTCTCGTATATTCATCTATATTCTATTAATATTCTCGTATATTCTAGTATATTCTAGTACATTCAGGTATATTCTCGTATATTCTTCTATATTCGAGTAATATTATGGTATATTCTGGTATATTCAAGTATATTCTGGTGTATTCTGCTATATTCTAGTATATTCAGGTATATTCAGGTATATTCTGGTATATTCTTCTATATTCTAGTATATTCTGGAATATTCTGCTATATTCTCGTATATTCTAGTATATTCTGCTATATTCTAGTATATTTCTGCTATATTCTCGTATATTCTGCTATATTCTCGTATATTCTGGTATATTCTGCTATATTCTAGTATATTCTGGTATATTCTCGTATATTCTTCTATATTGTAGTAATATTATGGTTATATTCTGGTATATTCTGGTATATTTCTAGTATATTCAGGTATATAATCGTACATTCTTCTATATTCTAGTAATATTATGGTATATTCTAGTATATTCTGGAATATTCTACCTATATTCTCGTATATGCTAGTTATATTCTGCTATATTCTCGTATATTCTGCTATATTCTCGTATATTCTGCTATATTCTCGTATATTCTGCTACATTCTAGTATATTTCTGGTATATTCTGTTACATTCTAGTATATTCAGGTATATTCTCGTATATTCTTCTATATTCTAGTTATATTATGGTATATTCTAGTTATATTATGGTATATTCTGGAATATTCAGCTATATTCTTGTATATTTCTGGTATATTCTGGTATATTCTGGTATATTCAAGTATATTCTCGTATATTCTTCTATATTCTAGTAATATTCTGCTATATTCTAGTATATTCAGGTATGTTTCTCGTATATTCTTCTATATTCTAGTAATATTATCGTATATTCTGATATATACTGCTATATATTCTAGTATATTCAGCTATATTTCTCGTATATTCTTCTATACTCTAGTAATATTATGGTATATTCTGCTATATTCTGGTATATTCTGCTATATTCTAGTATATCCTGATATATTCTCGTATATTCTTCTATATTCTAGTAATATGATGGTATATTCTAGTATATTCTGGAATATTCTGCTATATTCTCGTATATTCTAGTATATTCTGCTATATTCTAGTATATTCTGGTATATTCTCGTATATTCTTCTATATTCTAGTAATATTATGGTATATTCTGGTATATTCTGCTATATTCTAGTATATCCTGATATATTCTCGTTTATTCTTCTACATTCTAATAATATAATGGTATATTCTGGTATATTCTGGTACATTGTCGCATATTCTAGTGTATTCTGCTATATTCTAGTATATTCTGGTATATTCTCGTATATTCTTCTATATTCTAGTAATATGATGGTATATTCTAGTATATTCTGGAATATTCTGCTATATTCTCGTATATTCTAGTATATTCTGTATCTAGTATTCTAGTATATTCTGGTATATTCTCGTATATACTTCTATATTCTAGTAATATTATGGTATATTCTGGTATATTCTGGTATATTCTGCTATATTCTCGTATATTCTGCTATATTCTCGTATATTCTGCTATATTCTCGTATATTCTGCTACATTCTAGTATATTCTGGTATATTCTGTTACATTCTAGTATATTCAGGTATATTCTCGTATATTCTTCTATATTCTAGTTATATTATGGTATATTCTAGTTATATTATGGTATATTCTGGAATATTCAGCTATATTCTTGTATATTCTGGTATATTCTGGTATATTCTGGTATATTCAAGTATATTCTGGTATATTTAGCTATATTCTAGTATATTCAGGTATACTCAGGTATATTCTGGTATATTTCTTCTATATTCTAGTAATATTATGGTATATTCTGCTATATTCTGGTATATTCTGCTATATTCTAGTATATCCTGATATATTCTCGTATATTCTTCTACATTCTAATAATATAAAGGTATATTCTGGTATAGTTCTGGTACATTTTCGCATATTCTAGTATATTCTCCTATATTCTAGTATATTCTGGTATATTCTCGTATATTCTTCTATATTCTAGTAATATGATGGTATATTCTAGTATATTCTGGAATATTCTGCTATATTCTCGTATATTCTAGTATATTCTGCTATATATTCTAGTATATTCTGGTAAATTCTCGTATATTCTTCTAATATTCTAGTAATATTATGGTATATTCTGGTATATTCTGGTATATTCTGCTATATTCTAGTATATTCTGGTATATTCTGCTATATTCTAGTATATTCTGGTATATTCTCGTATATTCTTCTATATTCTAGTACTATAATGGTATATTCTGGTATATTCTCGTATATTCTTCTATATTCTAGTAATATTATGGTATATTCTGCTATATTCTGGGTATATTCTGCTATATTCTAGTATATCCTGATATATTCTCGTATATTCTTCTACATTCTAATAATATAATGGTATATTCTGGTAATATTCTCGTATATTCTTCTATATTCTAGTAACATTATGGTATATTCTGCTATATTCTGGTATATTCTGCTATATTCTAGTATATCCTGATATATTCTCGTATATTCTTCTACATTCTAATAATATAATGGTATATTCTGGTATATTCTGGTACATTTTCGCATATTCTAGTATATTCTCCTATATTCTAGTATATTCTGGTATATTCTCGTATATTCTTCTATATTCTAGTAATATAATGGTATATTCTAGTATATTCTGGAATATTCTGCTATATTCTCGTATATTCTAGTATATTCTGCTATATTCTAGTATATTCTGGTATATTCTCGTATATTCTTCTATATTCTAGTAATATTATGGTATATTCTGGTATATTCTGGTATATTCTGCTATATTCTAGTATATTCTGGTATATTCTGCTATATTCTAGTATATTCTGGTATATTCTCGTATATTCTTCTATATTCTAGTACTATAATGGTATATTCTGGTATATTCTCGTATATTCTTCTATATTCTAGTAATATTATGGTATATTCTGGTATATTCTGGTATATTCTGCTATATTCTAGTATATTCAGGTATATAATCGTACATTCTTCTATATTCTAGTAATATTATGGTATATTCTGGTATATTCTGGAATATTCTGCTATATTCTCGTATATTCTAGTATATTCTGCTATATTCTAGTATATTCTGCTATATTCGAGTAATATTATGGTATATTCTGGTATATTCAAGTATATTCTGGTGTATTCTGCTATATTCTAGTATATTCAGGTATATTCAGGTATATTCTGGTATATTCTTCTATATTCTAGTAATATTATGGTATATTCTGGTATATTCTTCTATATTCGAGTAATATTATGGTATATTCTGCTATATTCAAGTATATCTTGATATATTCTCGTATATTCTTCTACATTCTAATAATATAATGGTATATTCTGGTATATTCTGGTACATTGTCGCATATTCTAGTATATTCTGCTATATTCTAGTATATTTCTGGTATATTCTCGTATATTCTTCTATATTCTAGTAATATGATGGTATATTCTAGTATATTCTGGAATATTCTGCTATATTCTCGTATATTCTAGTATATTCTGCTATATTCTAGTATATTCTGGTATATTCTCGTATATTCTTCTATATTCTAGTAATATTATGGTATATTCTGGTATATTCTGGTATATTCTGCTATATTTCTAGTATATTCAGGTATATAATCGTACATTCTTCTATATTCTAGTAATATTATGGTATATTCTGGTATATTCTGGAATATTCTGCTATATTCTCGTATATTCTAGTATATTTCTGCTATATTCTAGTATATTCTGGTATATTCTCGTATATTCATCTATATTCTATTAATATTCTCGTATATTCTAGTATATTCTAGTACATTCATGTATATTCTCGTATATTCTTCTATATTCGAGTAATATTATGGTATATTCTGGTATATTCAAGTATATTCTGGTGTATTCTGCTATATTCTAGTATATTCAGGTATATTCAGGTATATTCTGGTATATTCTTCTATATTCTTGTAATATTATGGTATATTCTCGTATATTCTTCCATATTCGAGTAATCCATATTCGAGTAATATTATGGTATATTCTGGTATATTCTGGTATATTCTAGTATATTCAGGTATATTCAGGTATATTCTGGTATATTCTTCTATATTCTAGTAATATTATGGTATATTCTGGTATATTCTGGTATATTCTTCTATATTCTAGTAATATTATGGTATATTCTCGTATATTCTTCTATATTCGAGTAATATTATGGTATATTATGGTATAATCTGGTATTATTCTGGTATATTCTGGTATATTCTAGTATATTCAGGTATATTCTCGTATATTCTTCTATATTCTAGTAATATTATGGTATATTCTGGTATATTCTGGTACATTCTGCTATATTCTAGTATATTTTGGCATATTCTCGTATATTCTTCTATATTCGAGTAATATTATGGTATATTCTCCTATATTCTAGTAATATTATCGTATATTCTCGTATATTCTTCTACATTCGAGTAATATTATGGTATATTCAAGTATATTCTGGTATATTCTGCTATATTCTAGTATATTCAGGTATATTCAGGTATATTCTGGTATATTCTAGTAATTTTGATGGTATATTCTGGTATATTCTTCTATATTCTAGTAATATTATGGTATATTCTGGTATATTCTTCTATATTCTAGTAATATTATGGTATATTCTCGAATATTCTTCCATATTCGAGTAATATTATGGAATATTCTGGTATATTCAAGTATATTCTGGTATATTCTGCTATATTCTAGTATATTCTCGAATATTCTTCTATATTCTAGTAATATTATGGTATATTCTCCTATATTCTAGTAATATTATCGTATATTCTCGTATATTCTTCTATATTCGAGTAATATTATGGTATATTCTGGTATATTCAAGTATATTCTGGTATATTCTGCTATATTCTAGTATATTCAGGTATATTCAGGTATATTCTGGTATATTCTTCTATATTCTAGTAATATTATGGTATTTTCTGGTATATTCTTCTATATTCTAGTAATATTATGGTATATTCTGGTATATTCTTCTATATTCTAGTAATATTATGGTATATTCTGGTATATTCTTCTATATTCTAGTAATATTATGGTATATTCTCGTATATTCTTCTATATTCGAGTAATATTATGGTATATTATGGTATAATCTGGTATTATTCTGGTATATTCTGGTATATTCAAGTATATTCTGGTATATTCTGCTATATTCTAGTATATTCAGGTATATTCAGGTATATTCTGGTATATTCTTCTATATTCTAGTAATATTATGGTATATTCTAGTATATTCTTCTATATTCTAGTAATATTATGGTATATTCTGCTATATTCTTCTATAATCTAGTAATATTATGGTATATTCTCGTATATTCTTCCATATTCGAGTAATATTATGGTATATTCTGGTATATTCAAGTATATTCTGGTATATTCTGCTATATTCTAGTATATTCTCGAATATTCTTCTATATTCTAGTAATATTATGGTATATTCTCCTATATTCTAGTAATATTATCGTATATTCTCGTATATTCTTCTATATTCGAGTAATATTATGGTATATTCTGGTATATTCAAGTATATTCTGGTATATTCTGCTATATTCTAGTATATTCAGGTATATTCAGGTATATTCTGGTATATTCTTCTATATTCTAGTAATATTATGGTATATTCTGGTATATTCTTCTATATTCTAGTAATATTATGGTATATTCTTCTATAGTCTAGTAATATTATGGTATAATCTCGTATATTCTTCTATATTCGAGTAATATTATGGTACATTATGGTATATTCTTCTATATTCTATTAATATTATGGTATATTCAAGTAAATTCTGGTATATTCTGCTATATTCTAGTATATTTTGGCATATTCTCGTATATTCTTCTATATTCGAGTAATATTATGGTATATTCTCCTATGTTCTAGTAATATTATGGTATATTCTGTTATATTCTTCTATATTCTAGTAATATTATTTTATATTCTCGTATATTCTTCTATATTCGAGTAATATTATGGTATATTATGGTATATTCTTCTATATTCTAGTAATATTATGGTATATTCTGGTATATTCTTCTATATTCGAGTAATATTATGGTATATTCTGTTATATTCTTCTATATTCTAGTAATATTATTTTATATTCTCGTATATTCTTCTATATTCGACTTCTATATTCGAGTAATATTATGGTATATTATGGCATATTCAAGTATATTCTGGTATATTCTGCTATATTCTGGTATATTCTCGTATATTCTTCTATATTCTAGTAATATTATGGTATATTCTGGTATATTCTTCTATATTCTAGTAGTATTATGGTATATTCTGGTATATTCTTCTATATTCTAGTAATATTATGGTATATTCTCGTATATTCTTCCATATTCGAGTAATATTATGGTATATTCTGGTATATTCAAGTATATTCTGGTATATTCTGGTATATTCTAGTATATTCAGGTATATTCACGTATATTCTGGTATATTCTTCTATATTCTAGTAATATTATGGTATATTCTGGTATATTCTTCTATATTCTAGTAATATTATTTTATATTCTCGTATATTCTTCTATATTCGAGTAATATTATGGTATATTATGGTATATTCTTCTATATTCTAGTAATATTATGGTATATTCTCGTATATTCTTCTATATTCGAGTAATATTATGGTATATTATGGTATATTATGGTATATTCTGGTATATTCTGGTATATTCTAGTATATTCAGGTATATTCTCGTATATTCTTCTATATTCTAGTAATATTATGGTATATTCTGGTATACTCTGGTACAATCTGCTATATTCTAGTATATTCAGGTATATTCTCGTATAGTCTTCTATATTCTAGTAATATTATGGTATATTCTGGCATATTCTTGCTATATTCTAGTATATTCAGGTATATTCTCGTACATTCTTCTATATTCGAGTAATATTATGGTATATTCTGGTATATTCTTCTATATTCTAGTAATGTTATGGTATATTCTGGTATATTCTTCTATATTCTAGTAATATTATGGTATATTCTGGTATATTCTTCTATATTCTAGTAATATTATGGTACATTCTGGTATATTCTAGTAATATTATCGTATATTCTCGTATATTCTTCTACATTCGAGTAATATTATGGTATATTCAAGTATATTCTGGTATATTCTGCTATATTCTAGTATATTCAGGTATATTCTGGTATATTCTAGTAATTTTTATGGTATTTTCTGGTATATTCTTCTATATTCTAGTAATATTATGGTATATTCTGGTATATTCTTCTATATTCTAGTAATATTATGGTATATTCTCGTATATTCTTCCATATTCGAGTAATATTATGGTATATTCTGGTATAGTCAAGTATATTCTGGTATATTCTGGTATATTCTAGTATATTCTTGAATATTCTTCTATATTCTAGTAATATTATGGTATATTCTCCTATATTCTAGTAATATTATCGTATATTCTCGTATATTCTTCTATATTCGAGTAATATTATGGTATATTCTGGTATATTCAAGTATATTCTGGTATATTCTGCTATATTCTAGTATATTCAGTTATATTCGGGTATATTCTTCTATATTCTAGTAATATTAAGGTATATTCTGGTATATTCTTCTATATTCTAGTAATATTATGGTATATTCTGGTATATTCTTCTATATTCTAGTAATATTATGGTATATTCTGGTATATTCTTCTATATTCTAGTAATATTATGGTATATTCTGGTATATTCTTCTATATTCTAGTAATATTATGGTATATTCTGGTATATTCTTCTATATTCTAGTAATATTATGGTATATTCTCGTATATTCTTCCATATTCGATTAATATTATGGTATAATCTGGTATTATTCTGGTATATTCTGGTATATTCAAGTATATTCTGGTTTATTCTGGTATATTCTAGTAATTTTTATGGTATTTTCTGGTATATTCTTCTATATTCTAGTAATATTATGGTATATTCTGGTATATTCTTCTATATTCTAGTAATATTATGGTATATTCTCGTATATTCTTCCATATTCGAGTAATATTATGGTATATTCTGGTATAGTCAAGTATATTCTGGTATATTCTGCTATATTCTAGTATATTCTCGAATATTCTTCTGTATTCTAGTAATATTATGGTATATTCTCCAATATTCTAGGAATATTATCGTATATTCTCGTATATTCTTCTATATTCGAGTAATATTATGGTATATTCTGGTATATTCTGCTATATTCTAGTATATTCAGGTATATTCAGGTATATTCAGGTATATTCTGGTATATTCTTCTATATTCTAGTAATATTATGGTATATTCTGGTATATTCTTCTATATTCTAGTAATATTATTTTATATTCTCGTATATTCTTCTATATTCGAGTAATATTATGGTATATTCTGGTATAGTCAAGTATATTCTGGTATATTCTGCTATATTCTAGTATATTCTTGAATATTCTTCTATATTCTAGTAATATTATGGTTTATTCTTTCATATTCTGCTATATTCTCGTATATTCTATTATATTCTGCTATATTCTGGTATATTTTGGTATATTCTCGTATATTCTTCTATATTCGAGTAATATTATGGTATGTTCTGGTATATTCAAGTATATTCTGGTATATTCTGCTATATTCTAGTATATTCTCGAATATTCTTCTATATTCTAGTAATATTATGGTATATTCTCCTATATTCTAGTAATATTATCGTATATTCTCGTATATTCTTCTATATTCGAGTAATATTATGGTATATTCTGGTATATTCAAGTATATTCTGGTATATTCTGCTATATTCTAGTATATTCAGTTATATTCGGGTATATTCGGGTATATTCTTCTATATTCTAGTAATATTATGGTATATTCTGGTATATTCTTCTATATTCTAGTAATATTATGGTATATTCTGGTATATTCTTCTATATTCTAGTAATATTATGGTACATTCTGGTATATTCTAGTAATATTATCGTATAGTCTCGTATATTCTTCTACATTCGAGTAATATTATGGTATATTCTCCCATATTCTAGTAATATTATCGTATATTCTCGTATATTCTTCTACATTCGAGTAATATTATGGTATATTCAAGTATATTCTGGTATATTCTGCCATATTCTAGTATATTCAGGTATATTCTGGTATATTCTAGTAATTTTTATGGTATTTTCTGGTATATTCTTCTATATTCTAGTAATATTATCGTATATTCTGGTATATTCTTCTATATTCTAGTAATATTATTGTATATTCTCGTATATTCTTCCATATTCGAGTAATATTATGGTATATTCTGGTATAGTCAAGTATATTCTGGTATATTCTGCTATATTCTAGTATATTCTTGAATATTCTTCTATATTCTAGTAATATTATGGTATATTCTCCTATATTCTAGTAATATTATCGTATATTCTCGTATATTCTTCTATATTCGAGTAATATTATGGTATATTCTGGTATATTCAAGTATATTCTGGTATATTCTGCTATATTCTAGTATATTCAGATATATTCAGGTATATTCGGGTATATTCTTCTATATTCTAGTAATATTATGGTATATTCTGGTATATTCTTCTATATTCTAGTAATATTATGGTATATTCTGGTATATTCTTCTATATTCTAGTAATATTATGGTATATTCTGGTATTATTCTGGTATATTCTGGTATATTCTAGTATATTCAGGTATATTCTCGTATATTCTTCTATATTCTAGTAATATTAAGGTATATTCTGGTATATTCTGGTACATTCAGGTATATTCGGGTATATTCTTCTATATTCTAGTAATATTATGTTATATTCTGGTATATTCTTCTATATTCTAGTAATATTATGGTATATTCTGGTATATTCTTCTATATTCTAGTAATATTATGGTATATTCAAGTATATTCTGGTATATTCTGCTATATTCTAGTATATTCAGGTATATTCTGGTATATTCTAGTAATTTTTATGGTATTTTCTGGTATATTCTTCTATATTCTAGTAATATTATCGTATATTCTGGTATATTCTTCTATATTCTAGTAATATTATGGTATATTCTCGTATATTCTTCCATATTCGAGTAATATTATGGTATATTCTGGTATAGTCAAGTATATTCTGGTATATTCTGCTATATTCTAGTATATTCTTGAATATTCTTCTATATTCTAGTAATATTATGGTATATTCTCCTATATTCTAGTAATATTATCGTATATTCTCGTATATTCTTCTATATTCGAGTAATATTATGGTATATTCTGGTATATTCAAGTATATTCTGGTATATTCTGCTATATTCTAGTATATTCAGTTATATTCAGGTATATTCGGGTATATTCTTCTATATTCTAGTAATATTATGGTATATTCTGGTATATTCTTCTATATTCTAGTAATATTATGGTATATTCTGGTATATTCTTCTATATTCTAGTAATATTATGGTATATTCTGGTATATTCTTCTATATTCTAGAAATATTATGGTATATTCTGGTATATTCTTCTATATTCTAGTAATATTATGCTATATTCTGGTATATTCTTCTATATTCTAGTAATATTATGGTATATTCTCGTATATTCTTCCATATTCGTGTAATATTATGTTATGTTCTGGTATATTCAAGTATATTCTGGTATATTCTGCTATATTCTAGTATATTCAGGTATATTCAGGTATATTCTGGTATATTCAGGTATATTCTGGTATATTCTACTATATTCTAGTAATATTATGGTATATTCTGGTATATTCTTCTATATTCTAGTAATATTATGGTATATTCTGGTATATTCTCCTATATTCTAGTAATATTATCGTATATTCTCGTATATTCTTCTATATTCTAGTAATATTATGGTATATTCTGGTATATTCTACTATATTCTAGTAATATTATGGTATATTCTGGTATATTCTTCTATATTCTAGTAATATTATGGTATATTCTGGTATATTCTTCTATATTCTAATAATATTATGGTATATTCTCGTATATTCTTCCATATTCTAGTAATATTATGGTATATTCTGGTATATTCTGGTACATTCTGCTATATTCTAGTATATTCTGGTATATTCTCGTATATTCTTCTATATTCTAGTATTATTATAGTATATTCTGGTATATTCCTCTATATTCTAGTAATATTATCGTATATTCTCGTATATTCTTCTATATTCGAGTAATATTATGGTATATTCTGGTATATTCAAGTATATTCTGGTATATTCTGCTATATTCTAGTATATTCAGGTATATTCAGGTATATTCTGGTATATTCTACTATATTCTAGTAATATTATGGTATATTCTGGTATATTCTTCTATATTCTAGTAATATTATGGTATATTCTGGTATATTCTCCTATATTCTAGTAATATTATCGTATATTCTCGTATATTCTTCTATATTCGAGTAATATTATGGTATATTCTGGTATATTCAAGTATATTCTGGTATATTCTGCTATATTCTAGCATATTCAGGTATATTCTGGTATATTCTTCTATATTCCAGTAATATTATGGTATATTCTGGTATTTTCTTCTATATTCTACTAATATTATGGTATATTCTGGTATATTCTGTTATATTCTGCTATATTCTAGCATATTCTGCTATATTCTAGTATATTCAGGTATATTCTCGTATATTCTTCTATATTCTAGTAATATTATGGTGTATTCTGGTATATTCTGGTATATTCTGGTATATTCCGCTGTATTCTATTATATTCTGCTATATTCTAGTATATTCTGGTATATTCTCGTATATTCTTCTATATTCTAGTAATATTATGGTATATTCTGGTATATTCTTCTATATTCTAGTAATATTATGGTATATTCTGGTATATTCTACTATATTCTAGTAATATTATGGTATATTCTGGTATATTCTTCTATATTCTAGTAATATTATGGTATATTCTGGTATATTCTTCTATATTCTAGTAATATTATGGTATATTATGGTATAATCTGGTATTATTCTGGTATATTCTGGTATATTCTAGTATATTCAGGTATATTCTCGTATATTCTTCTATATTCTAGTAATATTATCGTATATTTTGGTATATTCTAGTATATTCAGGTATATTCTCGTATATTCTTCTATATTCTAGTAATATTATGGTATATTCTGTCATATTCTGCTATATTCTAGTATATTCAGGTATATTCTCGTATATTCTTCTATATTCTAGTAATATTATGGTATATTCTGGTATACTCTGCTATATTCTAGTATATTCAGGTATATTCAGATATATTCTGGTATATTCTTCTATATTCTAGTAATCTTATGGTATATTCTGGTATATTCTTCTATATTCTAGTAATATTATGGTATATTTTGGTATATTCTAGTATATTCAGGTATATTCTCGTATATTCTTCTATATTCTAGTAATATTATGGTATATTCTGGCATATTCTGCTATATTCTAGTATATTCAGGTATATTCTCGTATATTCTTCTATATTCTAGTAATATTATGGTATATTCTGGTATATTCTGGTATATTCTAGTATATTCAGGTATATTCTCGTATATTCTTCTATATTTGAGTAATATTATGGTATATTCTGGTATATTCAAGTATATTCTGGTATATTCTGCTATATTCTAGTATATTCAGGTATATACAGGTATATTCTGGTATATTCTTCTATATTCTAGTAATATTATGGTATATTCTGGTATATTCTCCTATATTCTAGTAATATCATGGTATATTCTGGTATATTCTTCTATATTCTAGTAATATTATGGTATATTCTGGTATATTCTTCTATGTTCTAGTAATATTATGGTATATTCTGGTATATTCTTCTATATTCTAGTAATATTATGGTATATTCTGGTATATTCTTCTATATTCTAGTAATATTATGGTATATTCTCGTATATTCTTCTATATTCGAGTAATATTATGGTATATTCTCCTATATTCTAGTAATATTATCGTATATTCCAGTATATTCTTCTACATTCGAGTAATATTATGGTATATTCTAATATATTCTAGTAATATTATCGTATATTCTCGTATATTCTTCTACATTCGAGTAATATTATGGTATATTCAAGTATATTCTGGTATATTCTGCTATATTCTAGTATATTCAGGTATATTCTCGTATATTCTTCTATATTCTAGTAATATTATGGTATATTCTTTCATATTCTGCTATATTCTCGCATATTCTACTATATTCTGCTATATTCTAGTATATTTTGGCATATTCTCGTATATTCTTCTATATTCGAGTAATATTATGGTATATTCTCCTATATTCTAGTAATATTATCGTATATTCTCGTATATTCTTCCACATTCGAGTAATATTATGGTATATTCAAGTATATTCTGGTATATTCTGCTATATTCTAGTATATTCAGGTATATTCAGGTATATTCTGGTATATTCTAGTAATTTTTATGGTATTTTCTGGTATATTCTTCTATATTCTAGTAATATTATGGTATATTCTGGTATATTCTTCTATATTCTAGTAATATTATGGTATATTCTGGTATAGTCAAGTATATTCTGGTATATTCTGCTATATTCTAGTATATTCTCGAATATTCTTCTATATTCTAGTAATATTATTGTATATTCTGGTATATTCTTCTATATTCTAGTAATATTATGGTATATTCTGTTATATTCTTCTATATTCTAGTAATATTATTTTACATTCTCGTATATTCTTCTATATTCTAGTAATATTATGGTATATTCTGGTATATTCAAGTATATTCTGGTATATTCTGCTATATTCTAGTATATTCAGGTATATACAGGTTTATTCTGGTATATTCTTCTATATTCTAGTAATATTATGGTATATTCTGGTATATTCTTTTATATTCTCGTAATATCATGGTATATTCTGGTATATTCTTCTATATTCTAGTAATATTATGGTATATTCTTGTATATTCTTCTATGTTCTAGTAATATTATGGTATATTCTGGTATATTCTTCTATATTCTAGTAATATTATGGTATATTCTGGTATATTCTTCTATATTCTAGTAATATTATGGTATATTCTGGTATATTCTTCTATATTCCAGTAATATTATGGTATATTCTCGTATATTCTTCTATATTCGAGTAATATTATGGTATATTATGGTATAATCTGGTATTATTCTGGTATATTCTGGTATATTCTAGTATATTCAGGTATATTCTCGTATATTCTTCTATATTCTAGTAATATTATGGTATATTCTGGTATATTCTGGTACATTCTGCTATATTCTAGTATATTCAGGTATATTCTCGTATAGTCTTCTATATTCTAGTAATATTATGGTATATTCTGGCATATTCTGCTATATTCTAGTATATTCAGGTATATTCTCGTATATTCTTCTATATTCTAGTAATATTATGGTTTATTGTTTCATATTCTGCTATATTCTCGTATATTCTATTATATTCTGCTATATTCTAGTATATTTTGGTATATTCTCGTATATTCTTCTATATTCGAGTAATATTATGGTATATTCTCGTATATTCTTCCATATTCGAGTAATATTATGGTATATTCTGGTATAGTCAAGTACATTCTGGTATATTCTGCTATATTCTGGTACATTCTCGTATATTCTTCTATGTTCTAGTAATATTATGGTATATTCTGGTATATTCTTCTATATTCTAGTAATATTATGGTATATTCTGGTATATTCTTCTATATTCTAGTAATATTATGGTATATTCTCGTATATTCTTCCATATTCGATTAATATTATGGTATATTCTGGTATATTCAAGTATATTCTTGTATACTCTGCTATATTCTAGTATATTCAGGTATATTCAGGTATATTCTGGTATATTCTTCTATATTCTAGTAATCTTATGGTATATTCTGGTATATTCTTCTATATTCTAGTAATATTATGGTATATTCTCGTATATTCATCTATATTCGAGTAATATTATGGTATATTCTGGTATATTCTGGTATATTCTGGTATATTCTAGTATATTCAGGTATATTCTCGTATATTCTTCTATATTCTAGTAATAATATGGTATATTTTGGTATATTCTAGTATATTCAGGTATATTCTCGTATATTCTTCTATATTCTAGTAATATTCTGGTATATTCTGGCATATTCTGCTATATTCTAGTATATTCAGGTATATTCTCGTATATTCTTCTATATTTGAGTAATATTATGGTATATTCTGGTATATTCAAGTATATTCTGGTATATTCTGCTATATTCTAGTATATTCAGGTATATACAGGTATATTCTGGTATATTCTTCTATATTCTAGTAATATTATGGTATATTCTGGTATATTCTTCTATATTCTAGTAATATCATGGTATATTCTGGTATATTCTTCTATATTCTAGTAATATTATGGTATATTCTGGTATATTCAAGTATATTCTGGTATATTGTCGAATATTCTTCTATATTCTAGTAATATTATGGTATATTCTCCTATATTCTAGTAATATTTTCCTATATTCTGGTATATTCAAGTATATTCTGGTATATTCTGCTATATTCTAGTATATTCAGGTATATTCGGGTATATTCTAGTAATTTTTATGGTATTATCTGGTATATTCTTCTATATTCTAGTAATATTATGGTATATTCTGGTATATTCTTCTATATTCTAGTAATATTATGGTATATTCTCGTATATTCTTCCATATTCGAGTAATATTATGGTATATTCTGGTATAGTCAAGTATATTCTGGTACATTCTGCTATATTCTAGTATATTCAGGTATATTCTCGTATAGTCTTCTATATTCTAGTAATATTATGGTATATTCTGGCATATTCTGCTATATTCTAGTATATTCAGGTATATTCTCGTATATTCTTCTATATTCTAGTAATATTATGGTTTATTGTTTCATATTCTGCTATATTCTCGTATATTCTATTACATTCTGCTATATTCTAGTATATTTTGGTATATTCTCGTGTATTCTTCTATATTCGAGTAATATTATGGTATATTCTCGTATATTCTTCCATATTCGAGTAATATTATGGTATATTCTGGTATAGTCAAGTACATTCTGGTATATTCTGCTATATTCTAGTACATTCTCGTATATTCTTCTATGTTCTAGTAATATTATGGTATATTCTGGTATATTCTTCTATATTCTAGTAATATTATGGTATATTCTGGTATATTCTTCTATATTCTAGTAATATTATGGTATATTCTCGTATATTCTTCCATATTCGATTAATATTATGGTATATTCTGGCATATTCTGCTATATTCTAGTATATTCAGGTATATTCTCGTATATTCTTCTATATTCTAGTAATATTATGGTATATTATGGTATATTCAAGTATATTCTGGTATATTCTCGAATATTCTTCTATATTCTAGTAATATTATGGTATATTCTCCTATATTCTAGTAATATTATCCTATATTCTGGTATATTCTCGTATATTCTTCCATATTCGAGTAATATTATGGTATATTCTGGTATAGTCAAGTATATTCTCGTACATTCTGCTATATTCTAGTATATTCAGGTATATTCTTGTATATTCTTGTATATTCTAGTAATATTATGGTATATTCTGGCATATTCTGCTATATTCTAGTATATTCAGGTATATTCTCGTATATTCTTCTATATTCTAGTAATATTATGGTATATTGTTTCATATTCTGCTATATTCTCGTATATTCTATTATATTCTGCTATATTCTAGTATATTTTGGTATATTCTCGTATATTCTTCTATATTCGAGTAATATTATGGTATATTCTGGTATATTCTGGTATATTCTAGTATATTCAGGGATATTCTCGTATATTCTCCTATATTTGAGTAATATTATGGTATATTCTGTTATATTCTTCTATATTCCAGTAATATTATGGTATATTCTGGTATATTCTTCTATATTCTAGTAATATTATGGTATATTCTGGTATATTCTTCTATATTCTAGTAATATTATGGTATATTCTCGTATATTCTTCTATATTCGAGTAATATTATGGTATATTATGGTATATTCTGGTATATTCTGGTATATTGTAGTATATACAGGTATATTCTCGTATATTCTTCTATATTCTAGTAATATTATGGTATATTCTGGTATATTCTGGTACAGTCTGCTATATTCTAGTATATTCAGGCATATTCTCGTATATTCTTCTATATACTAGTAATATTGTGGTATATTCTGGCACATTCTGCTATATTCTAGTATATTCAGGTATATTCTCGTAATATTATGGTATATTCTGGTATATTCTTCCATATTCTAGTAATATTATGGTATATTCTGGTATATTCTTCTATATTCTAGTTGTTAAGGTCTCGCTCGCTAAACCAAGCGAGATCTTCTTGGTTATTGCACTTGGTGCCGACTACAATCGAAGGACCACCCACTGATGTGGGACTGACTTGACACTTAGTGGTTCTGGGTTCACAACTGAATTTATTGACATCCGCGTAACTTGGACGATGCGCGTACCCAAGTGTTACAATTTAATACAGTCTCCCTGCTCGGAGAACTCTATGCTACTCTGGTTTCCTCCTTGGAGGACTCTATGTTTTTGCCTGCTTCCTGCTTGGAGGACTCTAAACTTCTGGTCTGTTTTTGCTGCGGTCCCTGGCACCTTCGAAAACCGCTCCCCGTTTCCCCTTTCCTATGTGCCCAAGGGTGGGGCCTTAGGGGCGGTTCCCGATTTTC
The DNA here is from genome assembly GCF_050948215.1 of Halictus rubicundus. Classification (NCBI taxonomy): domain Eukaryota; kingdom Metazoa; phylum Arthropoda; class Insecta; order Hymenoptera; family Halictidae; genus Halictus; species Halictus rubicundus. Next base: position 23,201 of record NW_027489559.1, read on the forward strand.
CGAGGAGTCGGAAAATTGGCTGCCCCTTCCAATGCGCCCGAGGCGCGCTGTCGTTGGTGGGGTTACCGGGCCGCTCGCGCTCGCGGGTGGGCGGGTGTCCGCTAACGACGGGAAATTCCGGCCGGTCAGGACAGCTGTTGCCGATTCCCGGTTACTCTCGCCTTGGGACTTTATGGTACGGTTTCTTGGACCTGGGAGACTAAAACGATGGCATGGCCTTCACAACCTTCTAAATCTCTTTATTTTTATGTGCCACATGTTGGCTGCAGACCGGTCCGCTAAAGAAATTACAATAGCTCGATGCTTGAAAGAAATTGCTGAAAACTCCCAGATGGTCGACCGTACCATAAAGTCATTTGTAGGGTTCTTGCCCTAACATACCGCCCACCTTGAACATGTATAGCATGTTCAACTATATCTATACAAATGGCAATTCGCCACGCAATTGACGTACATCTTCATCCAACTAGCACTCTTCTCAGTGTGATCCATGCATTCCTTAGTACCTACGATGCGTTACATATAAGCTACTGCTATTTACTATAACCTACGTACGCTATGTGAATATTACAATATTTACAAAGATAGAAATTTACACTATACATGACTATGCAACACTTCGTGTGATAACTCTAAGCGATCCAAGGGTATTATACACAGTTTTGTCACAGGTCGTTTAATCGTTCCAGTTGAGGTTCTGACAGTTGCTACCCGAATCACTCCATCGGAACCAGGGTGGACCTGAACGATTCTACCCATACTCCATTGTAACGGGGGTAGATTGTCCTCCTTGATGATGACCAAAGAGTCTACAGCTATTTTCACGGTTGTGGGATGCTGCCATTTGTGTATTTGCTGTAATTGATGTATACATTCCTTCTGCCATCTTTGCCAGAAATGCTGGACCATTTGCTGGACTAACTGGTATCGATTGAGTCGAGTGACCTTAATATCTCGTATGTCTTGAGATGGCAGTGTTGTAAGAGCAGTACCAATCAAAAAATGTCCTGGAGTTAAAGGGTTTAGGTCGGTGGGGTCTGAAGATAATGGTGAAAGTGGACGTGAATTTAGGCAGGATTCTATTTGCGTCAGTAGCGTATAAAGCTCTTCGAACGTGAGCCTCTGATCTCCTATAACGCGTGTGAGGTGATATTTCGCAGATTTGACTGCTCCTTCCCACAATCCACCAAAGTGTGGAGAGTGTGGTGGAATTAATCGCCATTCGATGGATTCCCGATTTAATGCGTTCGCGACTTTCTCGTTGTGTTTCTTATCCTTAATTAGTATGTTTAGTTCAGCTAACTCGTTTCGCACGCCAATGAAGTTTGTACCGTTATCGGATACGATACAATGACATCGTCCCCGTCGGGCAATAAAACGTCGGAAACAATTAATAAACGCGTCGGTACTTAAGTCGGTAGCTAATTCTAAATGTACGGCTTTCGTAACGAAACATACAAAGACGCACAGGTATGCCTTAACAGTCACCTTACTTCTCGTTCTCTCCTTTGTAAGAAAGGGACCTGCGTAGTCGACTCCACAGGTAGAAAATGGTCGCGCGGGGGTGACTCTCGATGCAGGTAATTGACCCATCTGATATGATTGACTCAATGGGTTTACTCTAAAACACCTTATACATTGTCGTATGGTTCGTTTCACATTGTTTTTTGCTGAGACTAGCCAATACCTATTTTGTAATGAAGTTAGTACCGCCTGACATCCCGCATGCATTAACCTCTGATGCTCGTGATTTATTATTAAATCCGTTAACGGATGCTTTGATGGCAATATAATGGGATGTTTCTGATCATAATCTATGGGTGCGTTCGATAGCCTTCCGCCCACCCTGAGTAGTCCGTTATTGTCCAGAAATATATTTAAAGAACGTAATGAACTGGATTTTGGAAGTGCTTGTTGCTTTTGTAGTGATGTGATCTCGGTCGAGAATGCCTCCCTTTGTGCTAGCTGTTCTAAACGCGTTCGCGCTGTATTTATTTCTACAGGTTTCAATGGACCCGTTAGCGAACCTGATGCGTCATCTGCTGAATTTTTGATCCTATGTCCCATGATTTTTGTAAACCTGAGACAGTATGCTATACTTCTGACTAAGCGCGTATACGTTGAAAATCTGCTAATAATACTATCCTCCGCAGTCGATGCAGTCAGTATAACCGGTTTCATCTCTCTCTCTTCCGGAATGTCGGTCGGTTTATCTGATGTCCTAGGCCATAGATTTGAGCTATTTTGTAACCAAGTGGGACCTACCCACCAAATGGTTTTTTCGTGTAACGCTCCTGGTTTCGTGCCTCGCGAAATTAGATCTGCAGGGTTGTCTTCTGACGCTACGTGTCTCCAACTATCAATTGACGTTAGACTTTGAATTTGTGATACTCGATTGGCTACGAAGGTTTTCCATCTGTTTGGAGAGCTTCGAAGCCAAGCGAGAGTGATTGTTGAATCTGTCCACAGGTATTCCTTACACTTTACTGTTTCTAGTGCTAGTCTAACTTTGTTTACTATATTTGCTAGTAATAATGCACCGCATAATTCTAATCTCGGTAATGAAATTGTTTTGAGAGGTGCAACCCTGGACTTCGCGCACAATAATCGCGTTACCCATCTACCTGACCGATCTCGAGAGCGCAGGTAAGCACAAGCCCCGTACGCCCTTTCGGATGCGTCTGAAAAACCATGCAGTTCTATGCCATTTAGGCACTCTGAAATTACACATCGCGAGATATTTATTGCTTCTACTTGACTAATATCTTGGCGGTATTGGAGCCATTGACTGTGCAAGTCCTGCGGTATTGATTGATCCCAACCTATCTGAATTTGCCATAGTTTTTGTAGGATAATTTTCGCGACTATTACAATGGGGCCTATCAGTCCTAATGGATCAAATATCTGAGCTATTTCGGACAGAATGGTACGTTTTGTGATACGCTGGTTCTGTGGGGGTTTTACTATAAATATTAAGTTGTCGGTCGTCGGTGACCACAAAAGGCCTAACGTTTTTGGATCTTTATCCACGGCGATTTCTCGATTGCTCTCTGTACTGTCTGTTGTTGTTACTGTTGGACAATTGCTTGCCCATTTGCGAAGGTTCATACCAGCCTGTGAACAAATTTGCGTCAGTTCTGTCTTGAGCGTTTCTATTTCGTATTCTGTTTGAGCCCCAGTTAATAAATCATCTACATAAAAATCATTTATTATGACCTTACTGCTCGTCGGATATATGTGGGCACATGTTAATCCAATTTCCCGCAGTACACGAGTTGCTAAGAAAGGAGCGGATGCTGTGCCATACGTTACTGTGTTTAGTTCATACTCTTGAATTGGGAGATGTGGCTGTGCTCGCCATAAAATTCTCTGATATTTTCTATCTGCTGGATGAACTAAAATCTGCCTATACATTTTAGCAATGTCGGCCGACAGGACGTATCTGTTGTATCGAAAACGAATTAAAATGGAAATTAAATCGCTTTGAACTGTCGGGCCTACTAATTGAGTGTCATTCAACGAGAGGCCCGATGAGGATTTCGCCGATCCATCGAACACGACACGAAGTTTCGTTGTCGTGCTGCCTTCTTTGAATACGGCGTGGTGGGGAAGATAGTAGGCAGACTGCTCTTGTGTCCCTTGTTCAATGCGCGACATATGTCCTAACGTCTCGTATTCTAACATGAATTCTGCATACTGCTCTCTTAGTTCTGAATGTCTTGTTAATTTTTTCTCTACTGAATATAACCGCCGTTCGGCTTGCGCTCGCGAAGTTCCTAACTCGTTTACGTTTGATTTAAACGGTATTCTAACGTTATATCTGCCGTCCTTGTCTCGTCGCGTTGTATTTCGAAAATGTGCCTCGCATTCATCGACTATCTTTGTTTCGGCTGCAGTTACTTCCTCTATATCCCAAAATTTTTCCAATTGAGACTGTAGGTCATTGAGTGTGATTAAATGGCACCTATTGTTTCGTACTGTCCTTTTGTCTGTCCAGGTAAGCGTGCCCCCTAAGATCCACCCGAGTTGAGTTTTTTGCAAGAGCAGGTTCGACTGTGACCTGTGTTGACCGACACATAGCAATGTCCAAAATAGACCTGCTCCAATGAGCATATCTATTGGCCTTTGTACATGGAATTCTGGATCGGCTAACTCTATGTGGTTCGGAATTTCTAGTTTTTCCCTATGCATTTGAAAATTAGGCATGTCTGATGTGATGGCTTCTATTGATAAACATTGTACCGTGTGTTGAGATTTATTATATCGCGAATGAATGGTTACTGTTGCTTTACCCTTGATGGAATTTACCGCCCTTCCTAATCCTGTCACTGTAGAATCTATTGCAATCGGTTTGATGCCGAGTCGTTGGCAAAATCCTGTGGTGATGAAGTTTGCTTGGGACCCTGAATCTAATAACACTCGGCACTCATGTGCTTGACCCTTTTTGTCCTTAACTTGAACTATCGCTGTCGATAGCACGGTATGCCCTATTGTGTTTGCTACGTTAGCTACTACTACTGGTGGTTCTCGCGAGTCTGAATCTGCTGTAACCGCGTAGCTCTCTTCTACGGGTTTGCTGTCGGGATTGTGTAATAAGGAATGATGCTTCCTTCCACACTGTTTGCAATGGCTCCGTGTACACGCCCTGACTTGATGCCCCGAGACTAAGCAATTGAAGCATAGCCGGGCTTCTTGAACAATTTTTGTCTTTTGACTTAAATTGGAGTTTTTAAATCTCTCGCAATGGTATATCGCGTGACTTGCCTTGCATACGGGGCACCCGGCTGAATTGATTACGTGCGAAGCTAAGTAGTTGTATCGGGGGGTGTTACTTGGCACTCGAGGTCGCTGGTCGACTCTGGGTGCAGCTACCGGAAGATTGACCGCGATATTAGCTAAATACTTCGATCGTTCTTCTATGAATGCGGAAAACTGACTGAATGAAGGCATTTTCGATTGAGAAATGATCCTTTTTTCCCATTCTCTCATGGATACTTGGTCTAGTTTTCGGGACAATAGTGGAACCAACATGGTGTCCCAAGTTTCAATCGGTTCACCTAACGACATTAACGCTACCCTGTGATTTGTAGCGTCGTCAATAAATTCCCGCAAGGTGACTTCCGATTGCTTCTGAACGGATTTTAAATCTAGTAACGAATTTACATGGTGTCGCTTGAGACTTGTGGAGTCTTCGTATCGCGACTTTAGTAATTCCCACGCCTGTTTGTAATTTGTTTCAGAAACGCCTAATGCTTGAATGACGCGAGCCGCTACCCCCTTGAGCGATGAGTTTAAATAATGGAACCGTTGGATGTCTGTTAATGAATTGTTTTCGTGAATTACTGATGTAAATGTATCTTTGAATTTCAACCAATCACTATAATTGCCATCAAAGGAAGGAAGTTGCAACGTCGGTAATCTAATGTGTGTGGTACTGCTATCTGTCGCCTGCGCGGATATCGGACTGACGGTGGTTGCTCTACTGTGATTCGGAGTAGACCGCGCAATGAAAGTTTCTACTTGATCTACGAGATCGAAATACGCCGTTTCGAAATCGTCTCGCTCGGTCGCGTGCATTTGTTCGGCGTCTGTTCCAGCTACAAGTATCTCGATTCGCGTCTGGACGCGATTGAAAGTGTCATGAAGACCTATGTTCGCTTCTAATCGTTTCTTAAGCGAGCCTACCGAGGTCGTGCTCGCGGATTTGCTAAGGAACGTCCTAAACCGCGTGAGCGCCGCCTTGACCGTTCCGCGTTCGATTATCAATGTTTTTAGATCTTCCGCCATCGCGCTTTACTGACGCAAATAGAATAACAGAGGTACTTATTCCTTGGTACTGCTGTCGGCGTGGTGGTTGCACTGGAATGTTGTTCTCCAGGGATGCTGATCTGTTGTGGTGCTGCACTGCTGTGGTGCTGCACTGCTGTGGTGTTGCACTGCTGTGGCGTTCTCCAATGATGCTGATCTGCGGTGGTGCTGCACTGCTCTGATGCTGTCACCTCGTTGTTGCAACTTTGATGTGTTGCGATGCTGAAGCCTCAGGAACAACTTCTCGTCACTGAGCTCTATCCGGCTCGAAGGACCAAATGTTAAGGTCTCGCTCGCTAAACCAAGCGAGATCTTCTTGGTTATTGCACTTGGTGCCGACTACAATCGAAGGACCACCCACTGATGTGGGACTGACTTGACACTTAGTGGTTCTGGGTTCACAACTGAATTTATTGACGGCCGCGTAACTTGGACGATGCGCGTACCCAAGTGTTACAATTTAATACAGTCTCCCTGCTCGGAGAACTCTATGCTACTCTGGTTTCCTCCTTGGAGGACTCTATGTTTTTGCCTGCTTCCTGCTTGGAGGACTCTAAACTTCTGGTCTGTTTTTGCTGCGGTCCCTGGCACCTTCGAAAACCGCTCCCCGTTTCCCCTTTCCTATGTGCCCAAGGGTGGGGCCTTAGGGGCGGTTCCCGATTTTCCGAGGAGTCGGAAAATTGGCTGCCCCTTCCAATGCGCCCGAGGCGCGCTGTCGTTGGTGGGGTTACCGGGCCGCTCGCGCTCGCGGGTGGGCGGGTGTCCGCTAACGACGGGAAATTCCGGCCGGTCAGGACAGCTGTTGCCGATTCCCGGTTACTCTCGCCTTGGGACTTTATGGTACGGTTTCTTGGACCTGGGAGACTAAAACGATGGCATGGCCTTCACAACCTTCTAAATCTCTTTATTTTTATGTGCCACATGTTGGCTGCAGACCGGTCCGCTAAAGAAATTACAATAGCTCGATGCTTGAAAGAAATTGCTGAAAACTCCCAGATGGTCGACCGTACCATAAAGTCATTTGTAGGGTTCTTGCCCTAACACTAGTAATATTATGGTATATTCCCGTATATTCTTCTACATTCGAGTAATAATATGGTATATTATGGTATATTCTGGTATATTCTGGTATATTCTGGTATATTCTGGTATATTCTAGTATATTCAGGTATATTCTCGTATATTCTTCAATATTCTAGTAATATTATGGTATATTCTGGTATATTCTGGTACATTCTGCTATATTTTAGTATATTCAGGTATATTCTCGTATATTCTGGCATATTCTGCTATATTCTAGTATATTTAGGTATATTCTCGTATATTCTTCTATATTCTAGTAATATTATGGTATATTCTTTCATATTCTGCTATATTCTCGTATATTCTATTATATTCTGCTATATTCTAGTATATTTTGGTATATTCTCGTATATTCTTCTATATTCTAGTAATATTATGGTATATTCTTTCATATTCTGCTATATTCTCGTATATTCTATTATATTCTGCTATATTCTAGTATATTTTGGTATATTCTCGTATATTCTTCTATATTCGAGTAATATTATGGTATATTCTGGTATATTCTGGTATATTCTAGTATATTCAGGTATATTCTCGTATATTCTTCTATATTTGAGTAATATTATGGTATATTCTGGTATATTCAAGTATATTCTGGTATATTCTGCTATATTCTAGTATATTCAGGTATATACGGGTATATTCTGGTATATTCTTCTATATTCTAGTAATATTATGGTATATTCTGGTATATTCTTCTATATTCCAGTAATATTATGGTATATTGTGGTATATTCTTCTATATTCCAGTAATATTATGGTATATTCTGGTATATTCTTCTATATTCTAGTAATATTATGGTATATTCTCGTATATTCTTCTATACTCGAGTAATATTATGGTATATTCTGGTATATTCTGGTATATTCTAGTATATTCAGGTATATTCTCGTATATTCTTCTATATTCTAGTAATATTATGGTATATTCTGGTATATTCTGGTACAGTCTGCTATATTCTAGTATATTCAGGTATATTCTCCTATATTCTTCTATATTCGAGTAATATTATAGTATATTTTGGTATATTCAAGTATATTCTGGTATATTCTGCTATATTCTAGTATATTCAGGTATATACAGGTATATTCTGGTATATTCTTGTATATTCTAGTAATATTATGGTATATTCTGGTATATTCTTCTATATTCTAGTAATATTATGGTATATTCTCGTATATTCTTCTATATTCTAGTAATATTATGGTATATTCTGGTATATTCTTCTATATTCTAGTAATATTATGGTATATTCTGGTATATTCTTCTATATTCTAGTAATATTATGGTATATTCTGGTATATTCTACTATATTCTAGTAATATTATGGTATATTCTCGTATATTCTTCTATATTCGAGTAATATTATGGTATATTCTGGTATATTCTGGTATATTCTGGTATATTCTATTATATTCTCGTATATTCTTCTATATTCTAGTAATATTATGGTATATTCTGGTCTATTCTGGTACATTCTGCTATATTCTAGTATATTCAGGTATATTCTCGTATATTCTTCTATATTCTAGTAATATTATGGTATATTCTTTCATATTCTGCTATATTCTCGTATATTCTATTATATTCTGCTATATTCTAGTATATTTTGGTATATTCTCGTATATTCTTCTATATTCGAGTAATATTATGGTATATTCTCCTATATTCTAGTAATATTATCGTATATTCTCCTATATTCTTCTATATTCGAGTAATATTATGGTATATTCTGGTATATTCAAGTATATTCTGGTATATTCTGGTATATTCTATTATATTCAGGTATATTCTCGTATATTCTTCTATATTCTAGTAATATTATGGTATATTCTGGTCTATTCTGGTACATTCTGCTATATTCTAGTATATTCAGGTATATTCTCGTATATTCTTCTATATTCTAGTAATATTATGGTATATTCTGGTATATTCAAGTATATTCTGCTATATTCTAGTATATTCAGGTATGTACAGGTATATTCTGGTATATTCTTCTATATTCTAGTAATATTATGTTATATTCTTCTATATTCTAGTAATATTATGGTATATTCTGGTATATTCTTGTATATTCTAGTAATATTATGGTATATTCTGGTATATTCAGGTATATTCTCGTATATTCTTCTATATTTGAGTAATATTATGGTATATTCTGGTATATTCTTCTATATTCTAGTATATTCTAGTATATTTTGGTATATTCTCGTATATTCTTCTATATTCGAGTAATATTATGGTATATTCTGGTATATTCTGGTATATTCTAGTATATTCAGGTATATTCTCGTATATTCTTCTATATTCTAGTAATATTATGGTATATTCTTTCATACTCTGCTATATTCTCGTATATTCTATTATATTCTGCTATATTCTAGTATATTTTGGTATATTCTCGTATATTCTTCTATATTCGAGTAATATTATGGTATATTCTGGTATATTCTGGTATATTCTAGTATATTCAGGTATATTCTCGTATATTCTTCTATATTTGAGTAATATTATGGTATATTCTGGTATATTCAAGTATATTCTGGTATATTCTGCTATATTCTAGTATATTTTGGTATATTCTCGTATATTCTTCTATATTCGAGTAATATTATGGTATATTCTGGTATATTCTGGTATATTCTAGTATATTCAGGTATATTCTCGTATATTCTTCTATATTTGAGTAATATTATGGTATATTCTGGTATATTCTTCTATATTCTAGTAATATTATGGTATATTCTCGTATATTCTTCTATATTCTAGTAATATTATGGTATATTCTGGTATATTCTTCTATATTCTAGTAATATTATGGTATATTCTCGTATATTCTTCCATATTCAAGTAATATTATGGTATATACTGGTATATTCAAGTATATTCTGGTATATTCTGCTAGATTCTAGTATATTCAGGTATTTAAAGGTATATTCTGGTATATTCTTCTATATTCTAGTAATATTATAGTATATTCTGGTATATTCTTCTATATTCCAGTAATATTATGGTATATTCTGGTATATTCTTCTATATTCTAGTAATATTATGGTATATTCTGGTATATTCTTCTATATTCTAGTAATATTATGGTATATTCTCGTATATTCTTCTATATTCGAGTAATATTATGGTATATTCTGGTATATTCTTCTATATTCTAGTAATATTATGGTATATTCTCGTATATTCTTCCATATTCAAGTAATATTATGGTATATACTGGTATATTCAAGTATATTCTGGTATATTCTGCTAGATTCTAGTATATTCAGGTATTTAAAGGTATATTCTGGTATATTCTTCTATATTCTAGTAATATTATAGTATATTCTGGTATATTCTTCTATATTCCAGTAATATTATGGTATATTCTGGTATATTCTTCTATATTCTAGTAATATTATGGTATATTCTGGTATATTCTTCTATATTCTAGTAATATTATGGTATATTCTCGTATATTCTTCTATATTCGAGTAATATTATGGTATATTCTGGTATATTCTGGTATATTCTAGTATATTCAGGTATATTGTCGTATATTTTTCTATAGTCTAGTAATATTATGGTATATTCTGGTATATTCTGGTACATTCTGCTATATTCTAGTATATTCTCGAATATTCTACTATATTCTAGTAATATTATGGTATATTCTCCTATATTCTAGTAATATTATCGTATATTCTCCTATATTCTTCTATATTCGAGTAATATTATGGTATATTCTGGTATATTCAAGTATATTCTCGTATATTCTGCTATATTCTAGTATATTCAGGTATATTCAGGTATATTCTGGTATATTCTTCTATATTCTAGTAATATTATGGTATATTCTGGTATATTCTTCTATATTCTAGTAATATTATGGTATATTCTCGCATATTCTTCTATATTCTAGTAATATGATTGTATATTATGGTATATTCAGGTATATTCTCGTATATTCTTCAATATTCTAGTAATATTATGGTATATTCTGGTATATTCTGGTACATTCTGCTATATTTTAGTATATTCAGGTATATTCTCGTATATTCTTCTATATTCTAGTAATATTATGGTATATTCTGACATATTCTGCTATATTCTAGTATATTTAGGTATATTCTCGTATATTCTTCTATATTCTAGTAATATTATGGTATATTCTTTCATATTCTGCTATATTCTCGTATATTCTATTATATTCTGCTATATTCTAGTATATTTTGGTATATTCTCGTATATTCTTCTTTATTCTAGTAATATTATGGTATATTCTTTCGTATTCTGCTATATTCTCGTATATTCTAGTATATTCTGCTATATTCTAGTATATTTTGGTATATTCTCGTATATTCTTCTATATTCGAGTAATATTATGGTATATTCTGGTATATTCTGGTATATTCTAGTATATTCAGGTATATTCTCGTATATTCTTCTATATTTGAGTAATATTATGGTATATTCTGGTATATTCAAGTATATTCTGGTATATTCTGCTATATTCTAGTATATTCAGGTATATACAGGTATATTCTGGTATATTCTTCTATATTCTAGTAATATTATGGTATATTCTGGTATATTCTGGTATATTCTAGTATATTCAGGTATATTCTCGTATATTCTTCTATATTCTAGTAATATTATGGTATATTCTGGTATATTCTGGTACAGTCTGCTTTATTCTAGTATATTCAGGTATATTCTCCTATATTCTTCTATATTCGAGTAATATTATAGTATATTCTGGTATATTCAAGTATATTCTGGTATATTCTGCTATATTCTAGTATATTCAGGTATATACAGGTATATTCTGGTATATTCTTGTATATTCTAGTAATATTATGGTATATTCTGGTATATTCTTCTATATTCTAGTAATATTATGGTATATTCTGGTATATTCTTCTATATTCTAGTAATATTATGGTATATTCTGGTATATTCTTCTATATTCTAGTAATATTAAGGTATATTCTGCTATATTCTTCTATATTCTAGTAATTTTATGGTATATTCTCGTATATTCTTCCATATTCAAGTAATATTATGGTATATTCTGGTATATTCAAGTATATTCTGGTATATCCTGCTATATTTTAGTATATTCTCGAATATTCTTCTATATTCTAGTAATATTATGGTATATTCTGGTATATTCAAGTATATTCTGGTATATTCTGCTATATTCTAGTATATTCTCGAATATTCTTCTATATTCCAGTAATATTATGGTATATTCTGGTATATTCTCCTATATTCTAAAAATATTATCGTATATTCTCGTATATTCTTCTATATTCGAGTAATATTGTGGTATATTCTGGTATATTCATGTATATTCTGGTATATTCTGGTATATTCTAGTATATTCAGGTATATTCAGGTATATTGTCGTATATTCTTCTATATTCTAGTAATATTATGGTATATTCT
>NW_027489560.1:0-35432 GCF_050948215.1 Halictus rubicundus
ACCAGAATATACTTGAATAAACAAGAATATAGCAGAATACAGTAAAATATACCTGAATATACTTGTATATAGAAGAATAGCCTAGGCTATACCACAATATACTTTAATATAGCAGAATACACTAGAATATACTAGAATATACTTGAATATACCCGAATATAGCAGAATACACTAGAATATACTAGAATATACTTGAATAAACAAAAATATAGCAGAATGCAGTAGAATATACCTGAATATACTTGTATATAGATGAATTGCCTAGGCTATACCTCAATATACTTTAATATAGCAGAATACACTAGAATATACTAGAATATACTTGAATATACTAGAATATAGCAGCATACACTAGAATATACTAGAATATACTTGACTATACTTGAATATAGCAGAATACACAGGAATATACCATGATATACTTGAATATACTAGAATATAGCAAAATACACCAGGATATACCAGAATATGCTTGAATACACTAGAATATAGCAAAATACACCAGATTATACCAGAATATACTTTAACATACTATTGTAAACCAGAATAGCCTAGGATATACCAGAATATATTTGAATACACTAGAATATACCAAAATACACCAGATTATACCAGAATATACTTGAATAATCAAGAATATAGCAGAATACAGTAGAATATATCTGAATATACTTGTATATAGAAGAATAGACTAGCCTATAGCACAATATACTTTAATATAGCAAAATACACCAGATTATACCAGAATATACTTGAATATACTAGAATGTAGCAAAATACACCAGGATATACCAGAATATATTTGAATACACTAGAATATAGCAAAATACACCAGGATATAGCAGAATATACTTGAATATACTAGAATATAGCAGAATACACTCGAATATACTAGAATATACTTGAATAAACAAGAATATAGCAGAATACAGTAAAATATACCTGAATATACTTGTATATAGAAGAATAGCCTAGGCTATACCACAATATACTTTAATATAGCAGAATACACTAGAATATACTAGAATATACTTGAATATACCCGAATATAGCAGAATACACTAGAATATACTAGAATATACTTGAATAAACAAAAATATAGCAGAATGCAGTAGAATATACCTGAATATACTTGTATATAGATGAATTGCCTAGGCTATACCTCAATATACTTTAATATAGCAGAATACACTAGAATATACCAGAATATACTTGAATACACTAGAATATAGCAAAATACACCAGATTATACCAGAATATACTTGAACATACTATTAAAAACCAGAATAGCCTAGGATATACCAGAATATACTTGAATACACTAGAATATAGCAAAATACACCAGATTGTACCAGAATATACTTGAACATACTATTGTAAACCAGAATAGCGTAGGATATACCAGAATATACTTGAATACACTAGAATATAGCAAAATACACCAGATTATACCAGAACATACTTGAACATACTATTGTAAACCAGAATAGCCTAGGATATACCAGAATATACTTGAATACACTAGAATATACTAGAATATACTTGACTATACTTGAATATAGCAGAATACACAGGAATATACCATGATATACTTGAATATACTAGAATATAGCAAAATACACCAGGATATACCAGAATATGCTTGAATACACTAGAATATAGCAAAATACACCAGATTATACCAGAATATACTTTAACATACTATTGTAAACCAGAATAGCCTAGGATATACCAGAATATATTTGAATACACTAGAATATACCAAAATACACCAGATTATACCAGAATATACTTGAATAATCAAGAATATAGCAGAATACAGTAGAATATATCTGAATATACTTGTATATAGAAGAATAGACTAGCCTATAGCACAATATACTTTAATATAGCAAAATACACCAGATTGTACCAGAATATACTTGAATATACTAGAATATAGCAAAATACACCAGGATATACCATAATATACTTGAATACACTAGAATATAGCAAAATACACTAGAATATCCTCGAATATACTTGAATATAGCAGAATATACTTGATTATACTAGAATGAAGCAAAATACACTAGAACATACTAGAATACACTAGAATATACTAGACTATACTTGACTATACTTGAATATAGCAGAATACACAAGAATATACCATGATATAATTGAATATACTAGAATATAGCAAAATACACCAGGATATACCATAATATACTTGAATACACTAGAATATAGCAAAATACACAAGGATATACCAGAATATACTTCAATATACTAGAATATAGCAAAATACACCAGATTATACCAGAATATACTTTAACATACTATTGTAAACCAGAATAGCCTAGGATATACCAGAATATATTTGAATACACTAGAATATACCAAAATACACCAGATTATACCAGAATATACTTGAATAATCAAGAATATAGCAGAATACAGTAGAATATATCTGAATATACTTGTATATAGAAGAATATACTAGCGTGTAGCACAATATACTTTAATATAGCAAAATACACCAGGATATACAAGAATGTACTTGAATATACTAGAATAAAGCAGAATACACTAGAATATACTAGAATATACTTGAATAAACAAGAATATAGCAGAATACACCAGATTATACCAGAATATACTTGAATATACCAGAATGTAGCAGAATACACTAGAATATACCAGAATATACTTGAATAAACAAGAATATAGCAGAATACAGTAGAATATACCTGTATATATTTGTATATAGAAGAATAGGCTAGGCTATACCACAATATACTTTAATATAGCAGAATACACTAGAATATACCAAAATATACTTGAATAAACAAGAATATAGCAGAATACACTAGAAAATACCATGATATACTTGAATATAACAGTATATAGCAGAATAGCCTAGGATATACCAGAATATATTTGAATACACTAGAATATACCAAAATACACCAGATTATACCAGAATATACTTGAATAATCAAGAATATAGCAGAATACAGTAGAATATATCTGAATATACTTGTATATAGAAGAATAGACTAGCCTATAGCACAATATACTTTAATATAGCAAAATACACCAGATTGTACCAGAATATACTTGAATATACTAGAATATAGCAGAATACACTAGAATATCCTCGAATATACTTGAATATAGCAGAATATACTTGATTATACTAGAATGAAGCAAAATACACTAGAACATACTAGAATACACTAGAATATACTAGACTATACTTGACTATACTTGAATATAGCAGAATACACAAGAATATACCATGATATAATTGAATATACTAGAATATAGCAAAATACACCAGGATATACCATAATATACTTGAATACACTAGAATATAGCAAAATACACAAGGATATACCAGAATATACTTCAATATACTAGAATATAGCAAAATACACCAGATTATACCAGAATATACTTTAACATACTATTGTAAACCAGAATAGCCTAGGATATACCAGAATATATTTGAATACACTAGAATATACCAAAATACACCAGATTATACCAGAATATACTTGAATAAACAAGAATATAGCAGAATACACTAGAAAATACCATGATATACTTGAATATAACAGTATATAGCAGAAAAGCCGATGATATACCAGAATATATTTGAATACACTAGAATATAGCAAAATACACCAGGATATACCATAATATACTTGAATACACTAGAATATAGCAAAATACACCAGGATATACCAGAATATACTTGAATATACTAGAATATAGCAGAATACACTAGAATATACTTGAATATACTTGAATAAACAAGGATATAGCAGAATACAGTAGAATATCCCTGAATATATTTGTATATAGAAGAATAGCCTAGGCTATACCACAATTAACTTTAATATAGCAAAATACACCAGATTATACCAGAATATACTTGAATAATCAAGAATATAGCAGAATACAGTAGAATATATCTGAATATACTTGTATATAGAAGAATAGACTAGCCTATAGCACAATATACTTTATTATAGCAAAATACACCAGGATATACAAGAATACACTAGAATATACTAGAATATACTTGAATAAACAAGAATATAGCAGAATACACCAGATTATACCAGAATATACTTGAATATACCAGAATATAGCAGAATACACTAGAATATACCAGAATATACTTGAATAAACAAGAATATAGCAGAATACAGTAGAATATACCTGTATATACTTGTATATAGAAGAATAGGCTAGGCTATACCACAATATACTTTAATATAGCAGAATACACTAGAATATACCAAAATATACTTGAATAAACAAGAATATAGCAGAATACACTAGAATATCCTCGAATATACTTGAATATAGCAGAATATACTTGATTATACTAGAATGAAGCAAAATACACTAGAACATACTAGAATACACTAGAATATACTAGAATATACTTGACTATACTTGAATGTAGCCAAATACACTAGAACACACTAGAATACACTAGAATATACTAGAATATGCTTGACTATACTTGAATATAGCAGAATACACAAGAATATACCATGATATACTTGAATGTACTAGAATATAGCAAAATACACCAGATTATACCAGAATATACTTGAACATACTATTGTAAACCAGAATAGCCTAGGATATACCAGAATATACTTGAATACACTAGAATATACTAGAATATACTTGACTATACTTGAATATAGCAGAATACACAGGAATATACCATGATATACTTGAATATACTAGAATATAGCAAAATACACCAGGATATACCAGAATATGCTTGAATACACTAGAATATAGCAAAATACACCAGATTATACCAGAATATACTTTAACATACTATTGTAAACCAGAATAGCCTAGGATATACCAGAATATATTTGAATACACTAGAATATACCAAAATACACCAGATTATACCAGAATATACTTGAATAATCAAGAATATAGCAGAATACAGTAGAATATATCTGAATATACTTGTATATAGAAGAATAGACTAGCCTATAGCACAATATACTTTAATATAGCAAAATACACCAGATTGTACCAGAATATACTTGAATATACTAGAATATAGCAGAATACACTAGAATATCCTCGAATACACTTGAATATAGCAGAATATACTTGATTATACTAGAATGAAGCAAAATACATTAGAACATACTAGAATACACTAGAATATACTAGAATATACTTGACTATACTTGAATATAGCAGAATACACAAGAATATACCATGATATACTTGAATATACTAGAATATAGCAAAATACACCAGGATATACCATAATATACTTGAATACACTAGAATATAGCAAAATACACAAGGATATACCAGAATATACTTCAATATACTAGAATATAGCAAAATACACCAGATTATACCAGAATATACTTTAACATACTATTGTAAACCAGAATAGCCTAGGATATACCAGAATATATTTGAATACACTAGAATATACCAAAATACACCAGATTATACCAGAATATACTTGAATAATCAAGAATATAGCAGAATACAGTAGAATATATCTGAATATACTTGTATATAGAAGAATATACTAGCGTGTAGCACAATATACTTTAATATAGCAAAATACACCAGGATATACAAGAATATACTTGAATATACTAGAATATAGCAGAATACACTAGAATATACTAGAATATACTTGAATAAACAAGAATATAGCAGAATACACCAGATTATACCAGAATATACTTGAATATACCAGAATGTAGCAGAATACACTAGAATATACCAGAATATACTTGAATAAACAAGAATATAGCAGAATACAGTAGAATATACCTGTATATATTTGTATATAGAAGAATAGGCTAGGCTATACCACAATATACTTTAATATAGCAGAATACACTAGAATATACCAAAATATACTTGAATAAACAAGAATATAGCAGAATACACTAGAAAATACCATGATATACTTGAATATAACAGTATATAGCAGAATAGCCTAGGATATACCAGAATATATTTGAATACACTAGAATATACCAAAATACACCAGATTATACCAGAATATACTTGAATAATCAAGAATATAGCAGAATACAGTAGAATATATCTGAATATACTTGTATATAGAAGAATAGACTAGCCTATAGCACAATATACTTTAATATAGCAAAATACACCAGATTGTACCAGAATATACTTGAATATACTAGAATATAGCAGAATACACTAGAATATCCTCGAATATACTTGAATATAGCAGAATATACTTGATTATACTAGAATGAAGCAAAATACACTAGAACATACTAGAATACACTAGAATATACTAGACTATACTTGACTATACTTGAATATAGCAGAATACACAAGAATATACCATGATATAATTGAATATACTAGAATATAGCAAAATACACCAGGATATACCATAATATACTTGAATACACTAGAATATAGCAAAATACACAAGGATATACCAGAATATACTTCAATATACTAGAATATAGCAAAATACACCAGATTATACCAGAATATACTTTAACATACTATTGTAAACCAGAATAGCCTAGGATATACCAGAATATATTTGAATACACTAGAATATACCAAAATACACCAGATTATACCAGAATATACTTGAATAAACAAGAATATAGCAGAATACACTAGAAAATACCATGATATACTTGAATATAACAGTATATAGCAGAAAAGCCGATGATATACCAGAATATATTTGAATACACTAGAATATAGCAAAATACACCAGGATATACCATAATATACTTGAATACACTAGAATATAGCAAAATACACCAGGATATACCAGAATATACTTGAATATACTAGAATATAGCAGAATACACTAGAATATACTTGAATATACTTGAATAAACAAGGATATAGCAGAATACAGTAGAATATCCCTGAATATATTTGTATATAGAAGAATAGCCTAGGCTATACCACAATTAACTTTAATATAGCAAAATACACCAGATTATACCAGAATATACTTGAATAATCAAGAATATAGCAGAATACAGTAGAATATATCTGAATATACTTGTATATAGAAGAATAGACTAGCCTATAGCACAATATACTTTATTATAGCAAAATACACCAGGATATACAAGAATACACTAGAATATACTAGAATATACTTGAATAAACAAGAATATAGCAGAATACACCAGATTATACCAGAATATACTTGAATATACCAGAATATAGCAGAATACACTAGAATATACCAGAATATACTTGAATAAACAAGAATATAGCAGAATACAGTAGAATATACCTGTATATACTTGTATATAGAAGAATAGGCTAGGCTATACCACAATATACTTTAATATAGCAGAATACACTAGAATATACCAAAATATACTTGAATAAACAAGAATATAGCAGAATACACTAGAATATCCTCGAATATACTTGAATATAGCAGAATATACTTGATTATACTAGAATGAAGCAAAATACACTAGAACATACTAGAATACACTAGAATATACTAGAATATACTTGACTATACTTGAATGTAGCCAAATACACTAGAACACACTAGAATACACTAGAATATACTAGAATATGCTTGACTATACTTGAATATAGCAGAATACACAAGAATATACCATGATATACTTGAATGTACTAGAATATAGCAAAATACACCAGATTATACCAGAATATACTTGAACATACTATTGTAAACCAGAATAGCCTAGGATATACCAGAATATACTTGAATACACTAGAATATACTAGAATATACTTGACTATACTTGAATATAGCAGAATACACAGGAATATACCATGATATACTTGAATATACTAGAATATAGCAAAATACACCAGGATATACCAGAATATGCTTGAATACACTAGAATATAGCAAAATACACCAGATTATACCAGAATATACTTTAACATACTATTGTAAACCAGAATAGCCTAGGATATACCAGAATATATTTGAATACACTAGAATATACCAAAATACACCAGATTATACCAGAATATACTTGAATAATCAAGAATATAGCAGAATACAGTAGAATATATCTGAATATACTTGTATATAGAAGAATAGACTAGCCTATAGCACAATATACTTTAATATAGCAAAATACACCAGATTGTACCAGAATATACTTGAATATACTAGAATATAGCAGAATACACTAGAATATCCTCGAATACACTTGAATATAGCAGAATATACTTGATTATACTAGAATGAAGCAAAATACATTAGAACATACTAGAATACACTAGAATATACTAGAATATACTTGACTATACTTGAATATAGCAGAATACACAAGAATATACCATGATATACTTGAATATACTAGAATATAGCAAAATACACCAGGATATACCATAATATACTTGAATACACTAGAATATAGCAAAATACACAAGGATATACCAGAATATACTTCAATATACTAGAATATAGCAAAATACACCAGATTATACCAGAATATACTTTAACATACTATTGTAAACCAGAATAGCCTAGGATATACCAGAATATATTTGAATACACTAGAATATACCAAAATACACCAGATTATACCAGAATATACTTGAATAATCAAGAATATAGCAGAATACAGTAGAATATATCTGAATATACTTGTATATAGAAGAATATACTAGCGTGTAGCACAATATACTTTAATATAGCAAAATACACCAGGATATACAAGAATATACTTGAATATACTAGAATATAGCAGAATACACTAGAATATACTAGAATATACTTGAATAAACAAGAATATAGCAGAATACACCAGATTATACCAGAATATACTTGAATATACCAGAATGTAGCAGAATACACTAGAATATACCAGAATATACTTGAATAAACAAGAATATAGCAGAATACAGTAGAATATACCTGTATATATTTGTATATAGAAGAATAGGCTAGGCTATACCACAATATACTTTAATATAGCAGAATACACTAGAATATACCAAAATATACTTGAATAAACAAGAATATAGCAGAATACACTAGAAAATACCATGATATACTTGAATATAACAGTATATAGCAGAAAAGCCGATGATATACCAGAATATATTTGAATACACTAGAATATAGCAAAATACACCAGGATATACCATAATATACTTGAATACACTAGAATATAGCAAAATACACCAGGATATACCAGAATATACTTGAATATACTAGAATATAGCAGAATACACTAGAATATACTTGAATATACTTGAATAAACAAGAATATAGCAGAATACAGTAGAATATCCCTGAATATATTTGTATATAGAAGAATAGCCTAGGCTATACCACAATTAACTTTAATATAGCAAAATACACCAGATTATACCAGAATATACTTGAATAATCAAGAATATAGCAGAATACAGTAGAATATATCTGAATATACTTGTATATAGAAGAATAGACTAGCCTATAGCACAATATACTTTATTATAGCAAAATACACCAGGATATACAAGAATACACTAGAATATACTAGAATATACTTGAATAAACAAGAATATAGCAGAATACACCAGATTATACCAGAATATACTTGAATATACCAGAATATAGCAGAATACACTAGAATATACCAGAATATACTTGAATAAACAAGAATATAGCAGAATACAGTAGAATATACCTGTATATACTTGTATATAGAAGAATAGGCTAGGCTATACCACAATATACTTTAATATAGCAGAATACACTAGGAATATACCAAAATATACTTGAATAAACAAGAATATAGCAGAATACACTAGAAAATACCATGATATACTTGAATATAACAGTATATAGCAGAATAGCCCATGATATACCAGAATATATTTGAATACACTAGAATATAGCAAAATACACCAGGATATACCAGAATATACTTGAATATACTAGAATATAGCAGAATACACTCGAATATACTTGAATAAACAAGAATATAGCAGAATACACTAGAAAATACCATGATATACTTGAATATAACAGTATATAGCAGAATAGCCGATGATATACCAGAATATATTTGAATACACTAGAATATAGCAAAATACACCAGGATACACCAGAATATACTTGAATATACTAGAATATAGCAGAATACACTCGAATATACTAGAATATACTTGAATAAACAAGAATATAGCAGAATACAGTAGAATATCCCTGAATATATTTGTATATAGAAGAATAGCCTAGGCTATATCACAATTAACTTTAATATAGAAAATACACCAGATTATACCAGAATATACTTGAATATACTAGAATATTGCAGAATACACTAGAATATCCTCGAATATACTAGAATATAGCAAAATACACAAGATTATACCAGAATATACTTGAACATACTATTGTAATCCAGAATAGCCTAGGATATACCAGAATATACTTGAATACACTAGAATATAGCAAAATACACCAGATTATACCAGAATATACTTGAATAAACAAGAATATAGCAGAATACAGTAGAATATACCTGAATATACTTGTATATAGAAGAATAGCCTAGGCTATACCACAACATACTTTAATATAGCAGAATACACTAGAATATACTAGAATATACTTGAACATACCAGAATATAGCAGAATACACTAGAATATACTAGAATATACTTGACTATACTTGAATATAGCAGAATACACAAGAATATACCATGATATACTTGAATATACTAGAATATAGCAAAATACACCAGGATATACCAGAATAAACTTGAATACACTACAATATAGCAAAATACACCAGATTATACCAGAATATACTTGAACATACTATTGTAAACCAGAATAGCCTAGGATATACCAGAATATACTTGAATACACTAGAATATAGCAAAATACACCAGATTATACCAGAATATACTTGAATAAACAAGAATATAGCAGAATACAGTAGAATATACCTGTATATACTTGTATATAGAAGAATAGCCTAGGCTATACCACAACATACTTTAATATAGCAGAATACACTAGAATATACTAGAATATACTTGAATATACCAGAATATAGCAGAATACACTAGAATATACTAGAATATACTTGAATATACTAGAATATAGCAGAATACACTAGAATATCCTCGAATATACTTGAATATAGCAGAATATACTTGATTATACTAGAATGAAGCAAAATACACTAGAACATACTAGAATACACTAGAATATACTAGAATATACTTGACTATACTTGAATATAGCAGAATACACAAGAATATACCATGATATACTTGAATATACTAGAATATAGCAAAATACACCAGGATATACCATAATATACTTGAATACACTAGAATATAGCAAAATACACAAGGATATACCAGAATATACTTGAATATACTAGAATATAGCAGAATACACTAGAATATACTACAATATACTTGACTATACTTGAATGTAGCCAAATACACTAGAACACACTAGAATACACTAGAATATACTAGAATATGCTTGACTATACTTGAATATAGCAGAATACACAAGAATATACCATGATATACTTGAATGTACTAGAATATAGCAAAATACACCAGATTATACCAGAATACACTTGAACATACTATTGTAAACCAGAATAGCCTAGGATATACCAGAATATACTTGAATACACTAGAATATACTAGAATATACTTGACTATACTTGAATATAGCAGAATACACAGGAATATACCATGATATACTTGAATATACTAGAATATAGCAAAATACACCAGGATATACCAGAATATGCTTGAATACTCTAGAATATAGCAAAATACACCAGATTATACCAGAATATACTTTAACATACTATTGTAAACCAGAATAGCCTAGGATATACCAGAATATATTTGAATACACTAGAATATATCAAAATACACCAGATTATACCAGAATATACTTGAATAATCAAGAACATAGCAGAATACAGTAGAATATATCTGAATATACTTGTATATAGAAGAATAGACTAGCCTATAGCACAATATACTTTAATATAGCAAAATACACCAGATTATACCAGAATATACTTGAATATACTAGAATATAGCAGAATACACCAGAATATCCTCGAATATACTTGAATATAGCAGAATATACTTGATTATACTAGAATGAGGCAAAATACACTAGAACATACTAGAATACACTAGAATATACTAGAATATACTTGACTATACTTGAATATAGCAGAATACACAAGAATATACCATGATATACTTGAATATACTAGAATATAGCAAAATACACCAGGATATACCATAATATACTTGAATACACTAGAATATAGCAAAATACACAAGGATATACCAGAATATACTTGAATATACTAGAATATAGCAGAATACACTAGAATATACTACAATATACTTGACTATACTTGAATGTAGCCAAATACACTAGAACACACTAGAATACACTAGAATATACTAGAATATGCTTGACTATACTTGAATATAGCAGAATACACAAGAATATACCATGATATACTAGAATGTACTAGAATATAGCAAAATACACCAGATTATACCAGAATATACTTGAACATACTATTGTAAACCAGAATAGCCTAGGATATACCAGAATATACTTGAATACACTAGAATATACCAAAATACATCAGATTATACCAGAATATACTTGAATAAACAAGAATATAGCAGAATACACTAGAAAATACCATGATATACTTGAATATAACAGTATATAGCAGAATAGCCGATGATATACCAGAATATATTTGAATACACTAGAATATAGCAAAATACACCAGGATATACCATAATATACTTGAATACACTAGAATATAGCAAAATACACCAGGATATACCAGAATATACTTGAATACACTAGAATATAGCAAAATACACCAGATTATACCAGAATATACTTGAACATACTATTGTAAACCAGAATAGCCTAGGATATACCAGAATATACTTGAATACACTAGAATATAGCAAAATACAACAGATTATACCAGAATATACTTGAATAAACAAGGATATAGCAGAATACAGTAGAATATACCTGAATATATTTGTATATAGAAGAATAGCCTAGGCTATACCACAATTAACTTTAATATAGCAAAATACACCAGATTATAGCAGAATATACTTGAATATACTAGAATATAGCAGAATACACTAGAATATCCTCGAATATACTTGAATATAGCAGAATATACTTGATCATACTAGAATGTAGCAAAATACACTAGAACATACTGGAATACACTAGAATATACTAGAATATACTAGAATATACTTGAATATAATAGTATATAGCACAATATACTTGAATATACTTGAATATAGCAGAATACACTAGAATATAGCCGAATATACTTGAATATACTATTGTAAACCAGAATAGCCTAGGATATACCAGAATATACTTGAATACACTAGAATATAGCAAAATACACCAGATTATACCAGAATATACTTGAACATACTATTGTAAACCAGAATAGCCTAGGATATACCAGAATATACTTGAATACACTAGAATATAGCAAAATACAACAGATTATACCAGAATATACTTGAATAAGCAAGGATATAGCAGAATACAGTAGAATATACCTGAATATACTTGTATATAGAAGTATAGCCTAGGCTATACCACAATATACTTTAATATAGCAGAATACACTAGAATATACTAGAATATACTTGAATATACCAGAATATAGCAGAATACACTAGAATATACTAGAATATACTTGAATAAACAAGAATATAGCAGAATACAGTAGAATATACCTGAATATATTTGTATATAGAAGAATAGCCTAGGCTATACCACAATTAACTTTAATATAGCAAAATACACCAGATTATACCAGAATATACTTGAATATACTAGAATATTGCAGAATACACTAGAATATCCTCGAATATACTAGAATATAGCAAAATACACAAGATTATACCAGAATATACTTGAACATACTATTGTAATCCAGAATAGCCTAGGATATACCCAGAATATACTTGAATACACTAGAATATAGCAAAATACACCAGATTATACCAGAATATACTTTAATAAACAAGAATATAGCAGAATACAGTACAATATACCTGAATATACTTGTATATAGAAGAATAGCCTAGGCTATACCACAACATACTTTAATATAGCAGAATACACTAGAATATACTAGAATATACTTGAACATACCAGAATATAGCAGAATATACTTGATTATACTAGAATGAAGCAAAATACACTAGAACATACTAGAATACACTAGAATATACTAGAATATACATGAATATACCCAGAATATAGCAGAATACACTAGAATATACTAGAATATACTTGAATAAACAAGAATATAGCAGAATACAGTAGAATATACCTGAATATATTTGTATATAGAAGAATAGCCTAGGCTATACCACAATTAACTTTAATATAGCAAAATACACCAGATTATACCAGAATATACTTGAATATACCTAGAATATAGCAGAATACACTAGAATATCCTCGAATATACTTGAATATAGCAGAATATACTTGATTATACTAGAATGTAGCAAAATACACTAGAACATACTGGAATACACTAGAATATACTAGAATATACTAGAATATGCTTGAATATAATAGTATATAGCACAATATACTTGAATATACTTGAATATAAGCAGAATACACTAGAATATAGCCGAATATACTTGAATATACTATTGTAAACCAGAATAGCCTAGGATATACCAGGAATATACTTGAATACACTAGAATATAGCAAATACACCAGATTATACCAGAATATACTTGAACATACTATTGTAAACCAGAATAGCCTAGGATATACCAGAATATACTTGAATACACTAGAATATACTAGAATATACTTGAATATACTTGATTATACTAGAATGAAGCAAAATACACTAGAACATACTAGAATACACTAGAATATACTAGAATATACTTGACTATACTTGAATATAGCAGAATACACAAGAATATACCATGATATACTTGAATATACTAGAATATAGCAAAATACACCAGGATATACCATAATATACTTGAATACACTAGAATATAGCAAAATACACCAGGATATACCAGAATATACTTGAATATACTAGAATATAGCAGAATACACTAGAATATACTACAATATACTTGACTATACTTGAATATAGCAGAATACACAAGAATATACCATGATATACTTGAATGTACTAGAATATAGCAAAATACACCAGATTATACCAGAATATACTTGAACATACTATTGTAAACCAGAATAGCCTAGGATATACCAGAATATACTTGAATACACCTAGGAATATACCAAAATACACCAGATTATACCAGAATATACTTGAATAAACAAGAATATAGCAGAATACACTAGAAAATACCATGATATACTTGAATATAACAGTATATAGCAGAATAGCCGATGATATACCAGAATATATTTGAATACACTAGAATATAGCAAAATACACCAGGATATACCATAATATACTTGAATACACTAGAATATAGCAAAATACACCAGGATATACCAGAATATACTTGAATACACTAGAATATAGCAAAATACACCAGATTATACCAGAATATACTTGAACATACTATTGTAAACCAGAATAGCCTAGGATATACCAGAATATACTTGAATACACTAGAATATAGCAAAATACAACAGATTATACCAGAATATACTTGAATAAACAAGGATATAGCAGAATACAGTAGAATATACCTGAATATATTTGTATATAGAAGAATAGCCTAGGCTATACCACAATTAACTTTAATATAGCAAAATACACCAGATTATAGCAGAATATACTTGAATATACTAGAATATAGCAGAATACACTAGAATATCCTCGAATATACTTGAATATAGCAGAATATACTTGATCATACTAGAATGTAGCAAAATACACTAGAACATACTGGAATACACTAGAATATACTAGAATATACTAGAATATACTTGAATATAATAGTATATAGCACAATATACTTGAATATACTTGAATATAGCAGAATACACTAGAATATAGCCGAATATACCTTGAATATACTATTGTAAACCAGAATAGCCTAGGATATACCAGAATATACTTGAATACACTAGAATATAGCAAAATACACCAGATTATACCAGAATATACTTGAACATACTATTGTAAACCAGAATAGCCTAGGATATACCAGAATATACTTGAATACACTAGAATATAGCAAAATACAACAGATTATACCAGAATATACTTGAATAAGCAAGGATATAGCAGGAATACAGTAGAATATACCTGAATATACTTGTATATAGAAGTATAGCCTAGGCTATACCACAATATACTTTAATATAGCAGAATACACTAGAATATACTAGAATAATACTTGAATATACCAGAATATAGCAGAATACACTAGAATATACTAGAATATACTTGAATAAACAAGAATATAGCAGAATACAGTAGAATATACCTGAATATATTTGTATATAGAAGAATAGCCTAGGGCTATACCACAATTAACTTTAATATAGCAAAATACACCAGATTATACCAGAATATACTTGAATATACTAGAATATTGCAGAATACACTAGAATATCCTCGAATATACTAGAATATAGCAAAAATACACAAGATTATACCAGAATATACTTGAACATACTATTGTAATCCAGAATAGCCTAGGATATACCAGAATATACTTGAATACACTAGAATATAGCAAAATACACCAGATTATACCAGAATATACTTGAACATACTATTGTAATCCAGAATAGCCTAGGATATACCAGAATATACTTGAATAAACAAGAATATAGCAGAATACAGTACAATATACCTGAATATACTTGTATATAGAAGAATAGCCTAGGCTATACCACAACATACTTTAATATAGCAGAATACACTAGAATATACTAGAATATACTTGAACATACCAGAATATAGCAGAATATACTTGATTATACTAGAATGAAGCAAAATACACTAGAACATACTAGAATACACTAGAATATACTAGAATATACATGAATATACCAGAATATAGCAGAATACACTAGAATATACTAGGAATATACTTGAATAAACAAGAATATAGCAGAATACAGTAGAATATACCTGAATATATTTGTATATAGAAGAATAGCCTAGGCTATACCACAATTAACTTTAATATAGCAAAATACACCAGATTATAACCAGAATATACTTGAATATACTAGAATATAGCAGAATACACTAGAATATCCTCGAATATACTTGAATATAGCAGAATATACTTGATTATACTAGAATGTAGCAAAATACACTAGAACATACTGAATACACTAGAATATACTAGAATTACTAGAATATACTTGAATATAATAGTATATAGCACAATATACTTGAATATACTTGAATATAGCAGAATACACTAGAATATAGCCGAATATACTTGAATATACTATTGTAAACCAGAATAGCTAGGATATACCAGAATATACTTGAATACACTAGAATATAGCAAAATACACCAGATTATACCAGAATATACTTGAACATACTATTGTAAACCAGAATAGCCTAGGATATACCAGAATATACTTGAATACACTAGAATATACCAAAATACACCAGATTATACCAGAATATACTTGAATAAACAAGAATATAGCAGAATACACTAGAAAATACCATGATATACTTGAATATAACAGTATATAGCAGAATAGCCGATGATATACCAGAATATATTTGAATACACTAGAATATAGCAAAATACACCAGGATATACCATAATTATACTTGAATACACTAGAATATAGCAAAATACACCAGGATATACCAGAATATACTTGAATACACTAGAATATAGCAAAATACAACAGATTATAGCAGAATATACTTGAACATACTATTGTAAACCAGAATAGCCTAGGATATACCAGAATATCACTTGAATACACTAGAATATAGCAAAATACACCAGGATATACCAGAATATACTTGAATATACTAGAATATAGCAGAATACACTAGAATATACTAGAATACACTTGAATAAACAAGGATATTGCAGAATACAGTAGAATATACCTGAATATATTTGTATATAGAGAATAGCCTAGGCTATACCACAAATTAACTTTAATATAGCAAAATACACCAGATTATAGCAGAATATACTTGAATATAGCAGAATATACTTGATCATACTAGAATGTAGCAAAATACACTGGAACATACTATAATACACTAGAATATACTAGAATATACTTGACTATACTTGAATATAGCAAAATACACCAGGATATACCAGAATATACTTGAATACACTAGAATATAGCAAATACACCAGATTATACCAGAATATACTTGAATACACTAGAATATAGCAAAATACACCAGATTATACCAGAATATACTTGAATACACTAGAATATAGCAAAATACACCAGATTATACCAGAATATACTTGAATAAACAAGGATATAGCAGAATACAGTAGAATATACCTGAATATACTTGTATATAGAAGTATAGCCTAGGCTATAACACAATATACTTTAATATAGCAGAATACACTAGAATATACTAGAATATACTTGAATATACCAGAATATAGCAGAATACACTAGAATATACTAGAATATACTTGAATAAACAAGAATATAGCAGAATACAGTAGAATATACCTGAATATATTTGTATATAGAAGAATAGCCTAGGCTATACCACAATTAACTTTAATATAGCAAAATACACCAGATTATACCAGAATATACTTGAATATACTAGAATATAGCAGAATACACTAGAATATCCTCGAATATACTTGAATATAGCAGATATACTTGATTATACTAGGAATGTAGCAAAATACACTAGAACATACTGGAATACACTAGAATATACTAGAATATACTAGAATATACTTGAACATAATAGTATATAGCACAATATACTTGAATATACTTGAATATAGCAGAATACACTAGAATATAGCCGAATATACTTGAATATACTATTGTAAACCAGAATAGCCTAGGATATACCAGAATATACTTGAATACACTAGAATATAGCAAAATACACCAGATTATACCAGAATATACTTGAACATACTATTGTAAACCAGAATAGCCTAGGATATACCAGAATATGACTTGAATACACTAGAATATACTAGAATATACTTGAATATAGCAGAATATACTTGATTATACTAGAATGAAGCAAAATACACTAGAACATACAAGAATACACTAGAATATAACTAGAATATACTGACTATACTTGAATATAGCAGAATACACAAGAATATACCATGATATACTTGAATATACCTAGAATATAGCAAAATACACCAGGATATACCATAATATACTTGAATACACTAGAATATAGCAAAATACACCAGGATATACCAGAATATACTTGAATATACTCGAATATAGCAGAATACACTAGAATATACTACAATATACTTGACTATACTTGAATATAGCAGAATACACAAGAATATACCATGATATACTTGAATATACTAGAATATAGCAAAATACACCAGATTATACCAGAATATACTTGAATACACTAGAATATAGCAAAATACACCAGGATATACCAGAATATATTTGAATACACTAGAATATAGCAAAATACACCAGGATATACCAGAATATATTTGAATACACTAGAATATAGCAAAATACACCAGGATATAGCAGAATATACTTGAATATACTAGAATATAGCAGAATACACTCGAATATACTAGAATATACTTGAATAAACAAGAATATAGCAGAATATAGTAAAATATACCTGAATATACTTGTATATAGAAGAATAGCCTAGGCTATACCACAATATACTTTAATATAGCAGAATACACTAGAATATACTAGAATATACTTGAATATACCCGAATATAGCAGATACACTAGAATATACTAGAATATACTGGAATAAACAAAAATATAGCAGAATACAGTAGAATATACCTGAATATACTTGTATATAGATGAATTGCCTAGGCTATACCTCAATATACTTTAATATAGCAGAATACACATAGAATATACTAGAATATACTTGATATACTAGAATATAGCAGCATACACTAGAATATACTAGAATATACTTGACTATACTTTGAATATAGCACAATACACAGAATATACCATGATATACTTGAATATACTAGAATATAGCAAAATACACCAGGATATACCAGATATGCTTGAATACACTAGAATATAGCAAAATACACCAGATTATACCAGAATATACTTGAATATACTAGAATATAGCAGAATACACTAGAAATACCATGATATACTTGAATATAACAGTATATAGCAGAATAGCCGATGATATACAAGAATATACTAGAATATACTTGAATAAACAAGAATATAGCAGAATACAGTAGAATATACCTGAATATACTTGTATATAGAAGAATAGGCTAGGCTATACCACAATATACGTTTAATATAGCAGATACACTAGAATATACCAGAATATACTTGAATAAACAAGAATATAGCAGAATACAGTAGAATATACCTGTATATACTTGTATATAGAAGAATAGGCTAGGCTATACCACAATATACTTTAATATAGCAGAATACACTAGAATATACCAGAATATACTTGAATAAACAAGAATATAGCAGAATACACTAGAATATACTACAATATACTTGACTATACTTGAATATAGCAGAATACACAAGAATATACCATGATATACTTGAATATACTAGAATATAGCCAAATACACCAGATATACCAGAAATACTTGAATATACTAGAATATAGCAGAAACACCAGATTATACCAGAATATACTTGAATATACCAGAATATAGCAGAATACAGTAGAATATCCCTGAATATATTTGTATATAGAAGAATAGCCTAGGCTATACACAATTAACTTAATATAGAAAATACACCAGATTATACCAGAATATACTTGACTATACTTGAATATAGCAGAATACACAAGAATATACCATGATATACTTGAATATACTAGAATATAGCAAAATACACAGATTATAGGTAGAATATACTTGAATATACTAGAAATATAGCAGAATACACCAGATTATACAGAATATACTTGAATATACCAGAATATATCAGAATACACTAGAATATACTAGAATATCCTTGGTAAACAAGAACATAGCAGACTACACTAGAAATACCATGATATACTTGAATATACCCGAATATAGCAGAATACACTAGAAATATACTAGAATATACTTGAATAAACAAAAATATAGCAGAATACAGTAGAAAATACATGATATACTTGAATATAACAGTATATAGCAGAATAGCCGATGATATACCAGAATATATTTGAATACACTAGAATATAGCAAAATACATCAGGATATACCATAATATACTTGAATACACTAGAATATAGCAAAATACACCAGATTATACCAGAATATACTTGAATATACTAGAATATAGCAGAATACACTAGAATATCCTCGAATATACTTGAATATAGCAGAATATACTTGATTATACTAGAATGAAGCAAAATACACTAGAACATACTAGAATACACTAGAATATACTAGAATATACTTGACTATACCTTGAATATAGCAGAATACACAAGAATATACCTATGATATACTTGAATATACTAGAATATAGCAAAATACACCAGGAATATACCATAATATACTTGAATACACTAGAATATAGCAAAATACACCAGGAATATACCAGAATATACTTGAATATACTAGAATATAGCAGAATACACTAGAATATACTACAATATACTTGACTATACTTGAATATAGCAGAATACACAAGAATATACCATGATATACTTGAATATACTAGAATATAGCAAAAATACACCAGATTATACCAGAATATACTTGAATATACTAGATATAAGCAGAAATACACCAGATATACCAGAATATACTTGAATATACCAGAATATATCAGAATACACTAGAATATACTAGAATATACTTGAATAAACAAGAATATAGCAGACTACACTAGAAAATACCATGATATACTTGAATATAACAGTATATAGCAGAATAGCCGATGATATACCAGAATATATTTGAATACACTAGAATATAGCAAAATACACCAGGATATACCAGAATATATTTGAATACACTAGAATATAGCAAAATACACCAGGATATACCAGAATATATTTGAATACACTAGAATATAGCAAAATACACCAGGATATAGCAGAATATACTTGAATATACTAGAATATAGCAGAATACACTCGAATATACTAGAATATACTTGAATAAACAAGAATATAGCAGAATATAGTAAAATATACCTGAATATACTTGTATATAGAAGAATAGCCTAGGCTATACCACAATATACTTTAATATAGCAGAATACACTAGAATATACTAGAATATACTTGAATATACCCGAATATAGCAGAATACACTAGAATATACTAGAATATACTTGAATAAACAAAAATATAGCAGAATACAGTAGAATATACCTGAATATACTTGTATATAGATGAATTGCCTAGGCTATACCTCAATATACTTTAATATAGCAGAATACACTAGAATATACTAGAATATACTTGAATATACTAGAATATAGCAGCATACACTAGAATATACTAGAATATACTTGACTATACTTGAATATAGCACAATACACAGGAATATACCATGATATACTTGAATATACTAGAATATAGCAAAATACACCAGGATATACCAGAATATGCTTGAATACACTAGAATATAGCAAAATACACCAGATTATACCAGAATATACTTGAATATACTAGAATATAGCAGAATACACTAGAAAATACCATGATATACTTGAATATAACAGTATATAGCAGAATAGCCGATGATATACAAGAATATACTAGAATATACTTGAATAAACAAGAATATAGCAGAATACAGTAGAATATACCTGAATATACTTGTATATAGAAGAATAGGCTAGGCTATACCACAATATACTTTAATATAGCAGAATACACTAGAATATACCAGAATATACTTGAATAAACAAGAATATAGCAGAATACAGTAGAATATACCTGTATATACTTGTATATAGAAGAATAGGCTAGGCTATACCACAATATACTTTAATATAGCAGAATACACTAGAATATACCAGAATATACTTGAATAAACAAGAATATAGCAGAATACACTAGAATATACTACAATATACTTGACTATACTTGAATATAGCAGAATACACAAGAATATACCATGATATACTTGAATATACTAGAATATAGCCAAATACACCAGATTATACCAGAATATACTTGAATATACTAGAATATAGCAGAATACACCAGATTATACCAGAATATACTTGAATATACCAGAATATAGCAGAATACAGTAGAATATCCCTGAATATATTTGTATATAGAAGAATAGCCTAGGCTATACCACAATTAACTTTAATATAGAAAATACACCAGATTATACCAGAATATACTTGAATATACTAGAATATAGCAGAATACACTAGAATATCCTCGAATATACTAGAATATAGCAAAATACACAAGATTATACCAGAATATACTTGAACATACTATTGTAAACCAGAATAGCCTAGGATATACCAGAATATACTTGAATACACTAGAATATAGCAAAATACACCAGATTATACCAGAATATACTTGAATATACTAAAATATAGCAGAATAGACTAGAATATCCTCTAATATACTTGAATATAGCAGAATATACTTGATTATACTAGAATGAAGCAAAATACACTAGAACATACTAGAATACACTAGAATATACTAGAATATACTTGACTATACTTGAATATAGCAGAATACACAAGAATATACCATGATATACTTGAATATACTAGAATATAGCAAAATACACCAGGATATACCATAATATACTTGAATACACTAGAATATAGCAAAATACACCAGGATATACCAGAATATACTTGAATATACTAGAATATAGCAGAATACACTAGAATATACTACAATATACTTGACTATACTTGAATATAGCAGAATACACAAGAATATACCATGATATACTTGAATATACTAGAATATAGCAAAATACACCAGATTATACCAGAATATACTTGAATATACTAGAATATAGCAGAATACACCAGATTATACCAGAATATACTTGAATATACCAGAATATATCAGAATACACTAGAATATACTAGAATATACTTGAATAAACAAGAATATAGCAGAATACACTAGAAAATACCATGATATACTTGAATATAACAGTATATAGCAGAATAGCCGATGATATACCAGAATATATTTGAATACACTAGAATATAGCAAAATACACCAGGATATACCAGAATATATTTGAATACACTAGAATATAGCAAAATACACCAGGATATACCAGAATATACTTGAATATACTAGAATATAGCAGAATACACTCGAATATACTAGAATATACTTGAATAAACAAGAATATAGCAGAATACAGTAAAATATACCTGAATATACTTGTATATAGAAGAATAGCATAGGCTATACCACAATATACTTTAATATAGCAGAATACACTAGAATATACTAGAATATACTTGAGTATACCCGAATATAGCAGAATACACTAGAATATACTAGAATATACTTGAATAAACAAAAATATAACAGAATACAGTAGAAAATACCATGATATACTTGAATATAACAGTATATAGCAGAATAGCCGATGATATACCAGAATATATTTGAATACACTAGAATATAGCAAAATACATCAGGATATACCATAATATACTTGAATACACTAGAATATAGCAAAATACACCAGATTATACCAGAATATACTTGAATATACTAGAATATAGCAGAATACACTAGAATATCCTCGAATATACTTGAATATAGCAAAATACATCAGGATATACCATAATATACTTGAATACACTAGAATATAGCAAAATACACCAGATTATACCAGAATATACTTGAATATACCAGAATATATCAGAATACACTAGAATATACTAGAATATACTTGAATAAACAAGAATATAGCAGAATACACTAGAAAATACCATGATATACTTGAATATAACAGTATATAGCAGAATAGCCGATGATATACCAGAATATATTTGAATACACTAGAATATAGCAAAATACACCAGGATATACCAGAATATATTTGAATACACTAGAATATAGCAAAATACACCAGGATATACCAGAATATATTTGAATACACTAGAATATAGCAAAATACACCAGGATATACCAGAATATACTTGAATATACTAGAATATAGCAGAATACACTCGAATATACTAGAATATACTTGAATAAACAAGAATATAGCAGAATACAGTAAAATATACCTGAATATACTTGTATATAGAAGAATAGCATAGGCTATACCACAATATACTTTAATATAGCAGAATACACTAGAATATACTAGAATATACTTGAATATACCCGAATATAGCAGAATACACTAGAATATACTAGAATATACTTGAATAAACAAAAATATAGCAGAATACAGTAGAAAATACCATGATATACTTGAATATAACAGTATATAGCAGAATAGCCGATGATATACCAGAATATATTTGAATACACTAGAATATAGCAAAATACATCAGGATATACCATAATATACTTGAATACACTAGAATATAGCAAAATACACCAGATTATACCAGAATATACTTGAATATACTAGAATATAGCAGAATACACTAGAATATCCTCGAATATACTTGAATATAGCAGAATATACTTGATTATACTAGAATGAAGCAAAATACACTAGAACATACTAGAATACACTAGAATATACTAGAATATACTTGACTATACTTGAATATAGCAGAATACACAAGAATATACCATGATATACTTGAATATACTAGAATATAGCAAAATACACCAGATTATACCAGAATACACTTGAATATACTAGAATATAGCAGAATACACCAGATTATACCAGAATATACTTGAATATATCAGAATACACTAGAATATACTAGAACATACTTGAATAAACAAGAATATAGCAGAATACACTAGAAAATACCATGATATACTTGAATATAACAGTATATAGCAGAATAGCCGATGATATACCAGAATATATTTGAATACACTAGAATATAGCAAAATACACCAGGATATACCAGAATATATTTGAATACACTAGAATATAGCAAAATACACCAGATTATACCAGAATATACTTGAATATACTAGAATATAGCAGAATACACCAGATTATACCAGAATATACTTGAATATACCAGAATATAGCAGAATACAGTAGAATATCCCTGAATATATTTGTATATAGAAGAATAGCCTAGGCTATACCACAATTAACTTTAATATAGAAAATACACCAGATTATACCAGAATATACTTGAATATACTAGAATATAGCAGAATACACTAGAATATCCTCGAATATACTAGAATATAGCAAAATACACAAGATTATACCAGAATATACTTGAACATACTATTGTAAACCAGAATAGCCTAGGATATACCAGAATATACTTGAATACACTAGAATATAGCAAAATACACCAGATTATACCAGAATATACTTGAATATACTAAAATATAGCAGAATAGACTAGAATATCCTCTAATATACTTGAATATAGCAGAATATACTTGATTATACTAGAATGAAGCAAAATACACTAGAACATACTAGAATACACTAGAATATACTAGAATATACTTGACTATACTTGAATATAGCAGAATACACAAGAATATACCATGATATACTTGAATATACTAGAATATAGCAAAATACACCAGGATATACCATAATATACTTGAATACACTAGAATATAGCAAAATACACCAGGATATACCAGAATATACTTGAATATACTAGAATATAGCAGAATACACTAGAATATACTACAATATACTAGACTACACTTGAATATAGCAGAATACACAAGAATATACCATGATATACTTGAATATACTAGAATATAGCAAAATACACCAGATTATACCAGAATATACTTGAATATACTAGAATATAGCAGAATACACCAGATTATACCAGAATATACTTGAATATACCAGAATATATCAGAATACACTAGAATATACTAGAATATACTTGAATAAACAAGAATATAGCAGAATACACTAGAAAATACCATGATATACTTGAATATAACAGTATATAGCAGAATAGCCGATGATATACCAGAATATATTTGAATACACTAGAATATAGCAAAATACACCAGGATATACCAGAATATATTTGAATACACTAGAATATAGCAAAATACACCAGGATATACCAGAATATACTTGAATATACTAGAATATAGCAGAATACACTCGAATATACTAGAATATACTTGAATAAACAAGAATATAGCAGAATACAGTAAAATATACCTGAATATACTTGTATATAGAAGAATAGCATAGGCTATACCACAATATACTTTAATATAGCAGAATACACTAGAATATACTAGAATATACTTGAATATACCCGAATATAGCAGAATACACTAGAATATACTAGAATATACTTGAATAAACAAAAATATAACAGAATACAGTAGAAAATACCATGATATACTTGAATATAACAGTATATAGCAGAATAGCCGATGATATACCAGAATATATTTGAATACACTAGAATATAGCAAAATACATCAGGATATACCATAATATACTTGAATACACTAGAATATAGCAAAATACACCAGATTATACCAGAATATACTTGAATATACTAGAATATAGCAGAATACACTAGAATATCCTCGAATATACTTGAATATAGCAGAATATACTTGATTATACTAGAATGAAGCAAAATACACTAGAACATACTAGAATACACTAGAATATACTAGAATATACTTGACTATACTTGAATATAGCAGAATACACAAGAATATACCATGATATACTTGAATATACTAGAATATAGCAAAATACACCAGATTATACCAGAATACACTTGAATATACTAGAATATAGCAGAATACACCAGATTATACCAGAATATACTTGAATATATCAGAATACACTAGAATATACTAGAATATACTTGAATAAACAAGAATATAGCAGAATACACTAGAAAATACCATGATATACTTGAATATAACAGTATATAGCAGAATAGCCGATGATATACCAGAATATATTTGAATACACTAGAATATAGCAAAATACACCAGGATATACCAGAATATATTTGAATACACTAGAATATAGCAAAATACACCAGGATATACCAGAATATACTTGAATATACTAGAATATAGCAGAATACACTCGAATATACTAGAATATACTTGAATAAACAAGAATATAGCAGAATACAGTAAAATATACCTGAATATACTTGTATTTAGAAGAATAGCCTAGGCTATACAACAATATACTTTAATATAGCAGAATACACTAGAATATACTAGAATATACTTGAATATACCCGAATATAGCAGAATACACTAGAATATACTAGAATATACTTGAATAAACAAGAATATAGCAGAATACAGTAGAATACCCTGAATATATTTGTATATAGAAGAATAGCCTAGGCTATACCACAATTAACTTTCATATAGCAAAATACACCAGATTATACCAGAATATACTTGAATATACTAGAATATAGC
The DNA here is from genome assembly GCF_050948215.1 of Halictus rubicundus. Lineage (NCBI taxonomy): Eukaryota > Metazoa > Arthropoda > Insecta > Hymenoptera > Halictidae > Halictus > Halictus rubicundus. The sequence goes on from NW_027489560.1 coordinate 28,798, forward strand.
AGAATACACTAGAATATCCTCGAATATACTTGAATATAGCAGAATATACTTGATTATACTAGAATGAAGCAAAATACACTAGAACATACTAGAATACACTAGAATATACTAGAATATACTTGACTATACTTGAATATAGCAGAATACACAAGAATATACCATGATATACTTGAATATACTAGAATATAGCAAAATACACCAGATTATACCAGAATATACTTGAATATACTAGAATATAGCAGAATACACCAGATTATACCAGAATATACTTGAATATACCAGAATATAGCAGAATACAGTAGAATATCCCTGAATATATTTGTATATAGAAGAATAGCCTAGGCTATACCACAATTAACTTTAATATAGAAAATACACCAGATTATACCAGAATATACTTGAATATACTAGAATATAGCAGAATACACTAGAATATCCTCGAATATACTAGAATATAGCAAAATACACAAGATTATACCAGAATATACTTGAACATACTATTGTAAACCAGAATAGCCTAGGATATACCAGAATATACTTGAATACACTAGAATATAGCAAAATACACCAGATTATACCAGAATATACTTGAATATACTAAAATATAGCAGAATAGACTAGAATATCCTCTAATATACTTGAATATAGCAGAATATACTTGATTATACTAGAATGAAGCAAAATACACTAGAACATACTAGAATACACTAGAATATACTAGAATATACTTGACTATACTTGAATATAGCAGAATACACAAGAATATACCATGATATACTTGAATATACTAGAATATAGCAAAATACACCAGGATATACCATAATATACTTGAATACACTAGAATATAGCAAAATACACCAGGATATACCAGAATATACTTGAATATACTAGAATATAGCAGAATACACTAGAATATACTACAATATACTTGACTATACTTGAATATAGCAGAATACACAAGAATATACCATGATATACTTGAATATACTAGAATATAGCAAAATACACCAGATTATACCAGAATATACTTGAATATACTAGAATATAGCAGAATACACCAGATTATGCCAGAATATACTTGAATATACTAGAATATAGCAGAATACACTAGAATATCCTCGAATATACTTGAATATAGCAGAATATACTTGATTATACTAGAATGAAGCAAAATACACTAGAACATACTAGAATACACTAGAATATACTAGAATATACTTGACTATACTTGAATATAGCAGAATACACAAGAATATACCATGATATACTTGAATATACTAGAATATAGCAAAATACACCAGGATATACCATAATATACTTGAATACACTAGAATATAGCAAAATACCCCAGGATATACCAGAATATACTTGAATATACTAGAATATAGCAGAATACACTAGAATATACTACAATATACTTGACTATACTTGAATATAGCAGAATACACAAGAATATACCATGATATACTTGAATATACTAGAATATAGCAAAATACACCAGATTATACCAGAATATACTGGAATATACTAGAATATAGCAGAATACACCAGATTATACCAGAATATACTTGAATATACCAGAATATATCAGAATACACTAGAATATACTAGAATATACTTGAATAAACAAGAATATAGCAGAATACACTAGAAAATACCATGATATACTTGAATATAACAGTATATAGCAGAATAGCCGATGATATACCAGAATATATTTGAATACACTAGAATATAGCAAAATACACCAGGATATACCAGAATATATTTGAATACACTAGAATATAGCAAAATACACCAGATTATGCCAGAATATACTTGAATATACTAGAATATAGCAGAATACACTAGAATATCCTCGAATATACTTGAATATAGCAGAATATACTTGATTATACTAGAATGAAGCAAAATACACTAGAACATACTAGAATACACTAGAATATACTAGAATATACTTGACTATACTTGAATATAGCAGAATACACAAGAATATACCATGATATACTTGAATATACTAGAATATAGCAAAATACACCAGGATATACCATAATATACTTGAATACACTAGAATATAGCAAAATACCCCAGGATATACCAGAATATACTTGAATATACTAGAATATAGCAGAATACACTAGAATATACTACAATATACTTGACTATACTTGAATATAGCAGAATACACAAGAATATACCATGATATACTTGAATATACTAGAATATAGCAAAATACACCAGATTATACCAGAATATACTGGAATATACTAGAATATAGCAGAATACACCAGATTATACCAGAATATACTTGAATATACCAGAATATATCAGAATACACTAGAATATACTAGAATATACTTGAATAAACAAGAATATAGCAGAATACACTAGAAAATACCATGATATACTTGAATATAACAGTATATAGCAGAATAGCCGATGATATACCACAATATATTTGAATACACTAGAATATAGCAAAATACACCAGGATATACCAGAATATATTTGAATACACTAGAATATAGCAAAATACACCAGGATATACCAGAATATACTTGAATATACTAGAATATAGCAGAATACACTCGAATATACTAGAATATACTTGAATAAACAAGAATATAGCAGAATACACTAGGAAATACCATGATATACTTGAATATAACAGTATATAGCAGAATAGCCGATGATATACCAGAATATATTTGAATACACTAGAATATAGCAAAATACACCAGGATATACCATAATATACTTGAATACACTAGAATATAGCAAAATACACCAGATTATACCAGAATATACTTGAATATACTAGAATATAGCAGAATACACTAGAATATCCTCGAATATACTTGAATATAATAGTATATACTTGAATATAATAGTATATAGCACAATATACTTGAATATACTTGAATATAGCAGAATACACTAGAATATAGCCGAATATACTTGAATATACTATTGTAAACCAGAATAGCCTCTGATATACCAGAATATACTTGAATACACTAGAATATAGCAAAATACACCAGATTATACCAGAATATACTTGAATAAACAAGAATATAGCAGAATACAGTATAATATACCTGAATGTACTTGTATATCGAAGGATAGCCTAAGCTATACCACAATATACTTTAATATAGCAGAATACACTAGAATATACCAGAATATACTTGAATAAACAAGAATATAGCTGAATACACTAGAAAATACCATGATATACTTGAATATAACAGTATATAGCAGAATAGCCGATGATATACCAGCGTATATTTGAATACACTAGAATACAGCAAAATGCACCAGGATATACCATAATATATTTGAATACACTAGAATATAGCAAAATACACTAGAATATACTATAATATACTTGAATAAACAAGAATATAAAAGAATACAGTAGAATATCCCTGAATATATTTGTATATAGAAGAATAGCCTAGGCTATACCACAATATACTTTAATATAGCAGAATACACTAGAATATACTAGAATATACTTGAATAAACAAGAATATAGCAGAATACAGTAAAATATACCTGAATATACTTGTATATAGAAGAATAGCATAGGCTATACCACAATATACTTTAATATAGCAGAATACACTAGAATATACTAGAATATACTTGAATATACCCGAATATAGCAGAATACACTAGAATATACTAGAATATACTTGAATAAACAAAAATATAGCAGAATACAGTAGAAAATACCATGATATACTTGAATATAACAGTATATAGCAGAATAGCCGATGATATACCAGAATATATTTGAATACACTAGAATATAGCAAAATACATCAGGATATACCATAATATACTTGAATACACTAGAATATAGCAAAATACACCAGATTATACCAGAATATACTTGAATATACCAGAATATATCAGAATACACTAGAATATACTAGAATATACTTGAATAAACAAGAATATAGCAGAATACACTAGAAAATACCATGATATACTTGAATATAACAGTATATAGCAGAATAGCCGATGATATACCAGAATATATTTGAATACACTAGAATATAGCAAAATACACCAGGATATACCAGAATATATTTGAATACACTAGAATATAGCAAGATACACCAGGATATACCAGAATATACTTGAATACATTAGAATATAGCAAAATACACCAGATTATACCAGAATATACTTGAATATACTAGAATATAGCAGAATACACTAGAATATCCTCGAATATACTTGAATATAGCAGAATATACTTGATTATACTAGAATGTAGCAAAATACACTAGAACATACTAGAATACACTAGAATATACTAGAATATACTTGACTATACTTGAATATAGCAAAATACACCAGGATATACCAGAATATACTTGAATACACTAGAATATAGCAAATTACACCAGATTATACCAGAATATACTTGAATACACTAGAATATAGCAAAATACACCAGATTATACCAGAATATACTTGAATAAACAAGGATATAGCAGAATACAGTAGAATATACCTGAATATACTTGTATATAGAAGAATAGCCTAGGCTATACCACAATATACTTTAATATAGCAGAATACACTAGAATATACTAGAATATACTTGAATATACCAGAATAAAGCAGAATACACTAGAATATACTAGAATATACTTGAATAAACAAGAATATAGCAGAATACAGTAGAATATACCTGAATATATTTGTATATAGAAGAATAGCCTAGGCTATACCACAATTAACTTTAATATAGCAAAATACACCAGATTATACCAGAATATACTTGAATATACTAGAATATAGCAGAATACACTAGAATATCCTCGAATATACTTGAATATAGCAGAATATACTTGATTATACTAGAATGTAGCAAAATACACTAGAACATACTGGAATACACTAGAATATACTAGAATATACTAGAATATACTTGAATATAATAGTATATAGCACAATATACTTGAATACACTAGAATATAGCAAAATACACCAGATTATACCAGAATATACTTGAACATACTATTGTAAACCAGAATAGCCTAGGATATACCAGAATATACTTGAATACACTAGAATATACTAGAATATACTTGACTATACTTGAATATAGCAGAATACACAAGAATATACCATGATATACTTGAATATACTAGAATATAGCAAAATACACCAGGATATACCAGAATATACTTGAATATACCAGAATATATCAGAATACACTAGAATATACTAGAATATACTTGAATAAACAAGAATATAGCAGAATACACTAGAAAATACAATGATATACTTGAATATAACAGTATATAGCAGAATAGCCGATTATATACCAGAATATATTTGAATACACTAGAATATAGCAAAATACACCAGGATATACCATAATATACTTGAATACACTAGAATATAGCAAAATACACCAGGATATACCAGAATATACTTGAATATACTAGAATATAGCAGAATACACTAGAATATACTATAATATACTTGAATAAACAAGAATATAGCAGAATACAGTAGAATATCCCTGAATATATTTGTATATAGAAGAATAGCCTAGGCTATACCACAATTAACTTTCATATAGCAAAATACACCAGATTATACCAGAATATACTTGAATATACTAGAATATAGCAGAATACACTAGAATATCCTCGAATATACTTGAATATAGCAGAATATACTTGATTATACTAGAATGTAGCCAAATACACTAGAACACACTAGAATACACTAGAATATACTAGAATATGCTTGACTATACTTGAATATAGCAGAATACACAAGAATATACCATGATATACTTGAATGTACTAGAATATAGCAAAATACACCAGATTATACCAGAATATACTTGAACATACTATTGTAAACCAGAATAGCCTAGGATATACCAGAATATACTTGAATACACTAGAATATAGCAAAATACACCAGGATATACCAGAATATACTTGAATATACTAGAATATAGCAGAATACACTCGAATATACTAGAATATACTTGAATAAACAAGAATATAGCAGAATACACTAGGAAATACCATGATATACTTGAATATAACAGTATATAGCAGAATAGCCGATGATATACCAGAATATATTTGAATACACTAGAATATAGCAAAATACACCAGGATATACCATAATATAATTGAATACACTAGAATATAGCAAAATACACCAGATTATACCAGAATATACTTGAATATACTAGAATATAGCAGAATACACTAGAATATCCTCGAATATACTTGAATATAGCAGAATATACTTGATTATACTAGAATGTAGCAAAATACACCAGATTATACCAGAATATACTTGAATAAACAAGAATATAGCAGAATACAGTAGAATATACCTGAATGTACTTGTATATCGAAGAATAGCCTAAGCTATACCACAATATACTTTAGTATAGCAGAATACACTAGAATATACCAGAATATACTTGAATAAACAAGAATATAGCTGAATACACTAGAAAATACCATGATATACTTGAATATAACAGTATATAGCAGAATAGCCGATGATATACCAGCGTATATTTGAATACACTAGAATACAGCAAAATGCACCAGGATATACCATAATATACTTGAATA